>NW_028113036.1:127500-130000 GCF_964234715.1 Podarcis melisellensis | reverse complement strand
TTCATCCTAACCCTAACCCTAACCCTAACCCTAACCCTATTCTTGGATTGTTCTTGCGGTGTTCATTCACCCTAACCCTAACCCTAACCCTAACCCTAACCCTAACCCTAACCCTAACCCTAACCCTAACCCTAACCCTAACCCTAATTTTGCATTGTTCTTGTGGTGTTCATTCACCCTAACCCTAACCCTAACCCTAACCCTAACCCTAACCCTAACCCTAACCCTAACCCTAACCCTAACCCTAACCCTAACCCTAACCCTAACCCTAATCTTGGATTGTTCTTGTAGTGTTCATTCATCCTAACCCTAACCCTAATCCTAACCCTAACCCTAACCCTAACCCTAACCCTAACCCTAACCCTAACCCTAACCCTAATCTTGGATTGTTCTTGCGGTGTTCATTCATCCTAACCCTAACCCTAACCCTAACCCTAACCCCAACCCTAACCCTAACCCTAACCCTAACCCTAACCCTAACCCTAACCCTAACCCTAAAACTAACCCTAACCCTAACCCTGACCATAACCCTAACCCTTACCCAAACCCTAATCTTGGATTGCTCTTGCGGTGTTCATTCACCCTAACCCTAACCCTAACCCTAACCCTAACCCTAACCCTAACCCTAACCCTAACCCTAACCCTAACCCTAACCCTAACCCTAACCTTAACCCTAACCCTAACCCTAACCCTAACCCTAACCCTAACCCTAACCCTAACCCAAATCATGGATATTTCTTGTGGTGTTCATTCACCCTAACCCTAACCCTAACCCTAACCCTAACCCTAACCCTAATCTTGGATTGTTCTTGCGGTGTTCATTCATCCTAACCCTAACCCTAACCCTAACCCTAACCCTAACCCTAACCCTAACCCCAACCCTAACCCTAACCCTAACCCTAACCCTAACCCTAACCCTAACCCCAACCCTAACCCTAACCCTAACCCTAACCCTAACCCTAACCCTAACCCTAATCTTGGATTGTTCTTGTGGTGTTCATTCATCCTAACCCTAACCCTAACCCTAACCCTAACCCTAACCCTAACACTAATCCTAACCCTAACCTTTACCTTAACCCTAACCCTAACCCTAACCCTAACCCTAACCCTAACCCTAATCTTGGATTGTTCTTGCGGTGTTCATTCACCCTAACCCTAACCCTAACCCTAACCCTACCCTAACCCTAACCCTAACCCTAACCCTAACCCTAACCCTAACCCTAACCCTAACCCTAACCCTAACCCTAATCTTGGATTGTTCTTGCGTTGTTCATTCACCCTAACCCTAACCCTAACCCTAACCCTAACCCTAACCCTAACCCTAACCCTAACCCTAACCCTAACCCTAACCCTAATCTTGGATTGTTTTTGTGGTGTTCATTCATCCTAACCCTAACCCAAACCCTAACCCTAACCCTAACCCTAACCCTAACCCTAACCCTAACCCCAACCCCAACCCTAACCCTAACCCTAACCCTAATCTTGGATTGTTCTTGTGGTGTTCATTCATCCTAACCCTAACCCTAACCCTAACCCTAACCCTAACCCTAACCCTAACCCTAACCCTAACCCTAACCCTAACCCTAACCCTAACCCTAACCCTAACCCTATTCTTGGATTGTTCTTGCGGTGTTCATTCACCCTAACCCTAACCCTAACCCTAATCCTAACCCTAACCCTAACCCTAACACTAACCCTAACCCTAACCCTAACCCTAACCCTAACCCTAACCCTAACCCTAACCCTAACCCTAACCCTAACCCTAACCCTATTCTTGGATTGTTCTTGCGGTGTTCATTCACCCTAACCCTAACCCTAACCCTAACCCTAACCCTAACCCTAACCCTAACCCTAACCCTAACCCTAACCCTATCCCTATTCTTGGATTGTTCTTGCGGTGTTCATTCACCCTAACCCTAACCCTAACCCTAACCCTAACCCTAACCCTAACCCTAATCTTGGATTGTTCTTCTGGTGTTCATTCATCCTAACACTAACCCTAACCCTAACCCTAACCCTAATCTTGGATTGTTCTTGCGGTGTTCATTCACCCTAACCCTAACCCTAACCCTAACCCTAACCCTAACCCTAACCCTAACCCTAACCCTAACCCTAACCCTAACCCTAACCCTAATCTTTGATTGTTCTTGTGGTGTTCATTCATCCTAACCCTAACCCTAACCCTAACCCTAACCCTGATCTTGGATTGTTCTTGCGGTGTTCATTCACCCTAACCCTAACCCTAACCCTAACCCTAACCCTAACCCTAACCCTAACCCTAACCCTAACCCTAACCCTAACTCTAACCCTAATCTTGGATTGTTCTTGTAGTGTTCATTCATCCTAACCGTAACCCTAACCCTAACCCTAATCTTAGATTGTTCTTGCGGTGTTCATTCATCCTAACCCTTACCCTAACCCTAACCCTAACCCTAACCCTAACCCTAACCCTAACCCTAACCCTAATCTTGGATTGTTCTTGTGTTGTTCATTCACCCTA
>NW_028113036.1:110000-112500 GCF_964234715.1 Podarcis melisellensis | reverse complement strand
CCTAACCCTAACCCTAACCCTAACCCTAATCGTGGATTGTTCTTGCGGTGTTCATTCACCCTAACCCTAACCCTAACCCTAACCCGAACCCGAACCCTAACCCTAACCCTAACCCTAACCCTAACTCTAACCCTAATCTTGGATTGTTCTTGTAGTGTTCATTCATCCTAACCGTAACCCTAACCCTAACCCTAATCTTAGATTGTTCTTGCGGTGTTCATTCATCCTAACCCTTACCCTAACCCTAACCCTAACCCTAACCCTAACCCTAACCCTAACCCTAACCCTAACCCTAACCCTAACCCTAACCCTAACCCTAATCTTGGATTGTTCTTGTGTTGTTCATTCACCCTAACCCTAACCCTAACCCTAACCCTAACCCTAACCCTAAACCTAACCCTAACCCTAATCTTGGATTGTTCTTGCGGTGTTCATTCACCCTAACCCTAACCCTAACCCAAACCCTAATCCTAACCCTAATCTTGGATTGTTTTTGTGGTGTTCATTCATCCTAACCCTAACCCTAACCCTAACCCTAACCCTAACCCTAACCCTAACCCTAACCCTAACCCTAACCCTAATCTTGGATTGTTCTTGCGGTGTTCATTCATCCTAACCCTAACCCTAACCCTAACCCTAACCCTATTCTTGGATTGTTCTTGCGGTGTTCATTCACCCTAACCCTAACCCTAACCCTAACCCTAACCCTAACCCTAACCCTAATCTTGCATTGTTCTTGTGGTGTTCATTCACCCTAACCCTAACCCTAACCCTAACCCTAACCCTAACCCTAACCCTAACCCTAACCCTAACCCTAATCTTGGATTGTTCTTGTAGTGTCATTCATCCTAACCCTAACCCTAACCCTAACCCTAACCCTAACCCTAACCCTAACCCTAACCCTAACCCTAACCCTAATCTTGGATTGTTCTTGCGGTGTTCATTCGTCCTAACCCTAAACCTAACCCTAACCCTAACCCTAACCCTAACCCTAACCCTAACCCTAACCCTAACCCTAACCCTAACCCTAACCCCAACCCTAACCCTAACCCTAACCCTAACCCTAACCCTAAAACTAACCGTAACCCTAACCCTAACCCTAACCCTAACCCTTACCCAAACCCTAATCTTGGATTGCTCTTGCGGTGTTCATTCACCCTAACCCTAACCCTAACCCTAACCCTAACCCTAACCCTAACCCTAACCCTAATCTTGGATTGTTCTTGTGTTGTTCATTCACCCTAACCCTAACCCTAACCCTAACCCTAACCCTAACCCTAACCCTAACCCTAACCCTAATCTTGGATTGTTCTTGCGGTGTTCATTCACCCTAACCCTAACCCTAACCCTAACCCTAACCCTAATCTTGGATTGTTTTTGTGGTGTTCATTCATCCTAACCCTAACCCTAACCCTAACCCTAACCCTAACCCTAACCCTAACCCTAACCCTAACCCTAACCCTAACCCTAATCTTGGATTGTTCTTGCGGTGTTCATTCATCCTAACCCTAACCCTAACCCTAACCCAAACCCTATTCTTGGATTGTTCTTGCGGTGTTCATTCACCCTAACCCTAACCCTAACCCTAACCCTAACCCTAACCCTAACCCTAATCTTGCATTGTTCTTGTGGTGTTCATTCACCCTAACCCTAACCCTAACCCTAACCCTAACCCTAACCCTAACCCT
Source organism: Podarcis melisellensis (assembly GCF_964234715.1). Lineage (NCBI taxonomy): Eukaryota > Metazoa > Chordata > Lepidosauria > Squamata > Lacertidae > Podarcis > Podarcis melisellensis. The sequence goes on along the minus strand of NW_028113036.1, from coordinate 110,812 downwards.
AACCCTAACCCTAATCTTGGATTGTTCTTGTAGTGTTCATTCATCCTAACCCTAATCCTAACCCTAACCCTAACCCTAACCCTAACCCTAACCCTAACCCTAACCCTAACCCTAACCCTAACCCTAATCTTGGATTGTTCTTGCGGTGTTCATTCATCCTAACCCTAACCCTAACCCTAACCCCAACCCTAACCCTAACCCTAACCCTAACCCTAAAACTAACCCTAACCCTAACCCTAACCCTAACCCTAACCCTTACCCAAACCCTAATCTTGGATTGCTCTTGCGGTGTTCATTCACCCTAACCCTAACCCTAACCCTAACCCTAACCCTAACCCTAACCCTAACCCTAACCCTAATCTTGGATTGTTCTTGTGGTGTTCATTCATCCTAACCCTAACCCAAACCCTAACCCTAACCCTAACCCTAACCCTAACCCTAATCCTAACCCTAACCTTTACCTTAACCCTAACCCTAACCCTAACCCTAACCCTAACCCTAACCGTAACCCTAACCCTAATCTTGGATTGTTCTTGCGGTGTTCATTCACCCTAACCCTAACCCTAACCCTAACCCTACCCTAACCCTAACCCTAACCCTAACCCTAACCCTAACCCTAACCCTAACCCTAACCCTAACCCTAACCCTAATCTTGGATTGTTCTTGCGTTGTTCATTCACCCTATCCCTAACCCTAACCCTAACCCTAACCCTAATCTTGGATTGTTCTTGTGGTGTTCATTCATCCTAACCCTGACCCAAACCCTAACCCTAACCCTAACCCTAACCCTAACCCTAACCCTAACCCTAACC
>NW_028113036.1:90000-105000 GCF_964234715.1 Podarcis melisellensis | reverse complement strand
CCTAACCCTAACCCTAACCCTAACCCTAACCCTAATCTTGGATTGTTCTTGTAGTGTTCATTCATCCTAACCCTAACCCTAACCCTAACCCTAACCCTAACCCTAACCCTAACCCTAACCCTAACCCTAACCCTAATCTTGGATTGTTCTTGCGGTGTTCATTCACCCTGACCCTAACCCTAACCCTAACCCTAACCCTAACCCGAACCCTAACCCTAACCCTAACCCTAACCCTAACCCTAACCCTAACCCTAACCCTAACCCTAACCCTAACTCTAACCCTAATCTTGGATTGTTCTTGTAGTGTTCATTCATCCTAACCGTAACCCTAACCCTAACCCTAATCTTAGATTGTTCTTGCGGTGTTCATTCATCCTAACCCTTACCCTAACCCTAACCCTAACCCGAACCCTAACCCTAACCCTAACCCTAACCCTAACCCTAACCCTAATCTTGGATTGTTCTTGTGTTGTTCATTCACCCTAACCCTAACCCTAACCCTAACCTTAACCCTAACCCTTTCCCTAACCCTAACCCTAACCCTAACCCTAACCCTAACCCTAACCCTAATCTTGGATTGTTCTTGCGGTGTTCATTCACCCTAACCCTAACCCTAACCCTAACCCTAACCCTAATCTTGGATTGTTTTTGTGGTGTTCATTCATCCTAACCCTAACCCTAACCCTAACCCTAACCCTAACCCTAACCCTAACCCTAACCCTAACCCTAACCCTAACCCTAACCCTAACCCTAACCCTAATCTTGGATTGTTCTTGCGGTGTTCATTCATCCTAACCCTAACCCTAACCCTAACCCTAACCCTAACCCTATTCTTGGATTGTTCTTGCGGTGTTCATTCACCCTAACCCTAACCCTAACCCTAACCCTAACCCTAACCCTAACCCTAACCCTAACCCTAACCCTAACCCTAACCCTAACCCTAATCTTGCATTGTTCTTGTGGTGTTCATTCACCCTAACCCTAACCCTAACCCTAACCCTAACCCTAACCCTAACCCTAACCCTAACCCTAACCCTAATCTTGGATTGTTCTTGTAGTGTCATTCATCCTAACCCTAACCCTAACCCTAATCCTAACCCTAACCCTAACCCTAACCCTAACCCTAACCCTAACCCTAACCCTAACCCTAACCCTAACCCTAACCCTAACCCTAACCCTAATCTTGGATTGTTCTTGCGGTGTTCATTCATCCTAACCCTAACCCTAACCCTAACCCTAACCCTAACCCTAACCCCAACCCTAACCCTAACCCTAACCCTAACCCTAAAACTAACCCTAACCCTAACCCTAACCCTTACCCAAACCCTAATCTTGGATTGCTCTTGCGGTGTTCATTCACCCTAACCCTAACCCTAACCCTAACCCTAACCCTAATCCTAACCCTAACCCTAACCTTAACCCTAACCCTAACCCTAACCCTAACCCAAATCTTGGATATTTCTTGCGGTGTTCATTCACCCTAACCCTAACCCTAACCCTAACCCTAACCCTAACCCTAACCCTAACCCTAACCCTAACCCTAATCTTGGATTGTTCTTGTGTTGTTCATTCACCCTAACCCTAACCCTAACCCTAACCCTAACCCTAACCCTAATCTTGGATTGTTCTTGCGGTGTTCATTCACCCTAACCCTAACCCTAACCCTAACCCTAACCCTAACCCTAATCTTGGATTGTTTTTGTGGTGTTCATTCATCCTAACCCTAACCCTAACCCTAACCCTAACCCTAACCCTAACCCTAACCCTAACCCTAACCCTAACCCTAACCCTAACCCTAATCTTGGATTGTTCTTGCGGTGTTCATTCATCCTAACCCTAACCCTAACCCTAACCCTATTCTTGGATTGTTCTTGCGGTGTTCATTCACCCTAACCATAACCCTAACCCTAACCCTAACCCTAACCCTAACCCTAATCTTGCATTGTTCTTGTGGTGTTCATTCACCCTAACCCTAACCCTAACCCTAACCCTAACCCTAACCCTAACCCTAACCCTAATCTTGGATTGTTCTTGTAGTGTTCATTCATCCTAACCCTAACCCTAATCCTAACCCTAACCCTAACCCTAACCCTAATCTTGGATTGTTCTTGTAGTGTCATTCATCCTAACCCTAACCCTAACCCTAATCCTAACCCTAACCCTAACCCTAACCCTAACCCTAACCCTAACCCTAACCCTAACCCTAACCCTAACCCTAATCTTGGATTGTTCTTGCGGTGTTCATTCATCCTAACCCTAACCCTAACCCTAACCCTAACCCTAACCCTAACCCCAACCCTAACCCTAACCCTAACCCTAACCCTAACCCTAAAACTAACCCTAACCCTAACCCTAACCCTAACCCTAACCCTTACCCAAACCCTAATCTTGGATTGCTCTTGCGGTGTTCATTCACCCTAACCCTAACCCTAACCCTAACCCTAACCCTAATCCTAACCCTAACCCTAACCTTAACCCTAACCCTAACCCTAACCCTAACCCTAACCCAAATCTTGGATATTTCTTGCGGTGTTCATTCACCCTAACCCTAACCCTAACCCTAACCCTAACCCTAACCCTAACCCTAACCCTAACCCTAACCCTAATCTTGGATTGTTCTTGTGTTGTTCATTCACCCTAACCCTAACCCTAACCCTAACCCTAACCCTAACCCTAACCCTAACCCTAACCCTAATCTTGGATTGTTCTTGCGGTGTTCATTCACCCTAACCCTAACCCTAACCCTAACCCTAACCCTAACCCTAACCCTAATCTTGGATTGTTTTTGTGGTGTTCATTCATCCTAACCCTAACCCTAACCCTAACCCTAACCCTAACCCTAACCCTAACCCTAACCCTAACCCTAACCCTAATCTTGGATTGTTCTTGCGGTGTTCATTCATCCTAACCCTAACCCTAACCCTAACCCTAACCCTATTCTTGGATTGTTCTTGCGGTGTTCATTCACCCTAACCATAACCCTAACCCTAACCCTAACCCTAACCCTAACCCTAATCTTGCATTGTTCTTGTGGTGTTCATTCACCCTAACCCTAACCCTAACCCTAACCCTAACCCTAACCCTAACCCTAACCCTATTCTTGGATTGTTCTTGCGGTGTTCATTCACCCTAACCCTAACCCTAACCCTAACCCTAACCCTAACCCTAACCCTAACCCTATCCCTATTCTTGGATTGTTCTTGCGGTGTTCATTCACCCTAACCCTAACCCTAACCCTAACCCTAACCCTAACCCTAACCCTAATCTTGGATTGTTCTTGTGGTGTTCATTCATCCTAACACTAACCCTAACCCTAACCCTAACCCTAACCCTAACCCTAATCTTGGATTGTTCTTGCGGTGTTCATTCACCCTAACCCTAACCCTAACCCTAACCCTAACCCTAACCCTAACCCTAACCCTAACACTAACCCTAACCCTAACCCTAATCTTTGATTTTTCTTGTGGTGTTCATTCATCCTAACCCTAACCCTAACCCTAACCCTGATCTTGGATTGTTCTTGCGGTGTTCATTCACCCTAACCCTAACCCTAACCCTAACCCTAACCCTAACCCTAACCCTAACCCTAACCCTAACCCTAACCCTAACCCTAACTCTAACCCTAATCTTGGATTGTTCTTGTAGTGTTCATTCATCCTAACCGTAACCCTAACCCTAACCCTAATCTTACATTGTTCTTGCGGTGTTCATTCATCCTAACCCTTACCCTAACCCTAACCCTAACCCTAACCCTAACCCTAACCCTAACCCTAACCCTAATCCTAACCCTAACCCTAACCCTAACCCTAACCCTAACCCTAACCCTAACCCTAATCTTGGATTGTTCTTGTGTTGTTCATTCACCCTAACCCTAACCCTAACCCTAACCCTAACCCTAACCCTAATCTTGGATTGTTCTTGCGGTGTTCATTCACCATAACCCTAACCCTAACCCTAACCCTAACCCTAATCTTGGATTGTTTTTGTGGTGTTCATTCATCCTAACCCTAACCCTAACCCTAACCCTAACCCTAACCCTAACCCTAACCCTAACCCTAACCCTAATCTTGGATTGTTCTTGCGGTGTTCATTCATCCTAACCCTAACCCTAACCCTAACCCTATTCTTGGATTGTTCTTGCTATGTTCATTCACCCTAACCCTAACCCTAACCCTAACCCTAACCCTAACCCTAACCCTAATCTTGCATTGTTCTTGTGGTGTTCATTCACCCTAACCCTAACCCTAACCCTAACCCTAACCCTAACCCTAACCCTAACCCTAACCCTAACCCTAATCTTGGATTGTTCTTGTAGTGTTCATTCATCCTAACCCTAACCCTAATCCTAATCCTAACCCTAACCCTAACCCCAACCCTAACCCTAACCCTAACCCTAACCCTAACCCTAACCCTAACCCTAACCCTAACCCTAACCCTAATCTTGGATTGTTCTTGCGGTGTTCATTCACCCTAACCCTAACCCGAACCCGAACCCGAACCCGAACCCGAACCCGAACCCGAACCCGAACCCTAACCCTAACCCTAACCCTAACCCTAACCCTAACCCTAACCCTAACCCTAACCCTAATCTTGGATTGTTCTTGCGGTGTTCATTCACCCTAACCCTAACCCTAACCCTAACCCTAACCCTAACCCTAACCCTAATCTTGGATTGTTTTTGTGGTGTTCATTCATCCTAACCCTAACCCTAACCCTAACCCTAACCCTAACCCTAACCCTAACCCTAACCCTAACCCTAACCCTAACCCTAATCTTGGATTGTTCTTGCGGTGTTCATTCATCCTAACCCTAACCCTAACCCTATTCTTGGATTGTTCTTGCGGTGTTCATTCACCCTAACCCTAACCCTAACCCTAACCCTAACCCTAATCTTGCATTGTTCTTGTGGTGTTCATTCACCCTAACCCTAACCCTAACCCTAACCCTAACCCTAACCCTAACCCTAACCCTATTCTTGGATTGTTCTTGCGGTGTTCATTCACCCTAACCCTAACCCTAACCCTAACCCTAACCCTAACCCTAACCCTAACCCTAACCCTAACCCTAACCCTAATCTTGGATTGTTCTTGCGGTGTTCATTCATCCTAACCCTAACCTTAACCCTAACCCTAACCCTAACCCCAACCCTAACCCTAACCCTAACCCTAACCCTAACCCTAACCCTAACCCTAAAACTAACCCTAACCCTAATCCTAACCCTTACCCTAACCCTAACCCTAACCCTAACCCTAACCCTAACCCTAACCCTAACCCTAACCCTAACCCTAACCCTAATCTTGGATTGTTCTTGTGTTGTTCATTCACCCTAACCCTAACCCTAACCCTAACCCTAACCCTAACCCTAACCCTAACCCTAATCTTGGATTGTTCTTGCGGTGTTCATTCACCCTAACCCTAACCCTAACCCTAACCCTAACCCTAACCCTAACCCTAATCTTGGATTGTTTTTGTGGTGTTCATTCATCCTAACCCTAACCCTAACCCTAACCCTAACCCTAACCCTAACCCTAACCCTAACCCTAACCCTAACCCTAACCCTAACCCTAATCTTGGATTGTTCTTGCGGTGTTCATTCATCCTAACCCTAACCCTAACCCTAACCCTAACCCTAACCCTAACCCTAACCCTAACCCTATTCTTGGATTGTTCTTGCGGTGTTCATTCACCCTAACCCTAACCCTAACCCTAACCCTAACCCTAACCCTAACCCTAACCCTAACCCTAACCCTAACCCTAACCCTAACCCTAATCTTGCATTGTTCTTGTGGTGTTCATTCACCCTAACCCTAACCCTAACCCTAACCCTAACCTTAACCCTAACCCTAACCCTAACCCTAATCTTGGATTGTTCTTGTAGTGTCATTCATCCTAACCCTAACCCTAACCCTAACCCTAACCCTAACCCTAACCCTAACCCTAACCCTAACCCTAATCTTGGATTGTTCTTGCGGTGTTCATTCATCCTAACCCTAACCCTAACCCTAACCCTAACCCTAACCCTAACCCTAACCCTAACCCTAACCCTAACCCCAACCCTAACCCTAACCCTAACCCTAACCCTAACCCTAACCCTAAAACTAACCCTAACCCTAACCCTAACCCTAACCCTTACCCAAACCCTAATCTTGGATTGCTCTTGCGGTGTTCATTCACCCTAACCCTAACCCTAACCCTAACCCTAACCCTAACCCTAACCCTAACCCTAACCCTAACCCTAATCTTGGATTGTTCTTGTGTTGTTCATTCACCCTAACCCTAACCCTAACCCTAACCCTAACCCTAACCCTAATCTTGGATTGTTCTTGCGGTGTTCATTCACCCTAACCCTAACCCTAACCCTAACCCTAACCCTAATCTTGGATTGTTTTTGTGGTGTTCATTCATCCTAACCCTAACCCTAACCCTAACCCTAACCCTAACCCTAACCCTAACCCTAACCCTAACCCTAACCCTAACCCTAACCCTAATCTTGGATTGTTCTTGCGGTGTTCATTCATCCTAACCCTAACCCTAACCCTAACCCTATTCTTGGATTGTTCTTGCGGTGTTCATTCACCCTAACCCTAACCCTAACCCTAACCCTAACCCTAACCCTAACCCTAACCCTAACCCTAACCCTAACCCTAACCCTAACCCTAATCTTGGATTGTTCTTGCGGTGTTCATTCATCCTAACCCTAACCTTAACCCTAACCCTAACCCTAACCCCAACCCTAACCCTAACCCTAACCCTAACCCTAACCCTAACCCTAACCCTAAAACTAACCCTAACCCTAACCCTAACCCTAACCCTAACCCTTACCCAAACCCTAATCTTGGATTGCTCTTGCGGTGTTCATTCACCCTAACCCTAACCCTAACCCTAACCCTAACCCTAACCCTAACCTTAACCCTAACCCTAACCCTAACCCTAACCCAAATCTTGGATATTTCTTGCGGTGTTCATTCACCCTAACCCTAACCCTAACCCTAACCCTAACCCTAACCCTAACCCTAACCCTAACCCTAACCCTAACCCTAATCTTGGATTGCTCTTGCGGTGTTCATTCACCCTAACCCTAACCCTAACCCTAACCCTAACCCTAACCCTAACCCTAACCCTAACCCTAACCCTAACACTAACCCTAACCCTAACCCTAATCTTGGATTGTTCTTGCGGTGTTCATTCACCCTAACCCTAACCCTAACCCTAACCCTAACCCTAATCTTGGATTGTTTTTGTGGTGTTCATTCATCCTAACCCTAACCCTAACCCTAACCCTAACCCTAACCCTAACCCTAACCCTAACCCTAACCCTAACCCTAATCTTGGATTGTTCTTGCGGTGTTCATTCACCCTAACCCTAACCCTAACCCTAACCCTAACCCTAATCTTGGATTGTTTTTGTGGTGTTCATTCATCCTAACCCTAACCCTAACCCTAACCCTAACCCTAACCCTAACCCTAACCCTAACTCTAACCCTAATCTTGGATTGTTCTTGTAGTGTTCATTCATCCTAACCGTAACCCTAACCCTAACCCTAATCTTACATTGTTCTTGCGGTGTTCATTCATCCTAACCCTTACCCTAACCCTAACCCTAACCCTAACCCTAACCCAAACCTTAATCCTAACCCTAACCCCTTACCCTAACCCTAACCCTAACCCTAATCTTGGATTGTTCTTGTGTTGTTCATTCACCCTAACCCTAACCCTAACCCTAACCCTAACCCTAACCCTAACCCTAACCCTAACCCTAATCTTGGATTGTTCTTGCGGTGTTCATTCACCATAACCCTAACCCTAACCCTAACCCTAACCCTAACCCTAATCTTGGATTGTTTTTGTGGTGTTCATTCATCCTAACCCTAACCCTAACCCTAACCCTAACCCTAACCCTAACCCTAACCCTAACCCTAATCTTGGATTGTTCTTGCGGTGTTCATTCATCCTAACCCTAACCCTAACCCTAACCCTATTCTTGGATTGTTCTTGCTATGTTCATTCACCCTAACCCTAACCCTAACCCTAACCCTAACCCTAACCCTAACCCTAACCCTAACCCTAACCCTAACCCTAATCTTGGATTGTTCTTGTAGTGTTCATTCATCCTAACCCTAACCCTAACCCTAACCCTAACCCTAATCCTAACCCTAACCCTAACCCTAACCCTAACCCTAACCCTAACCCTAACCCTAACCCTAACCCTAACCCTAACCCTAACCCTAATCTTGGATTGTTCTTGCGGTGTTCATTCACCCTAACCCTAACCCGAACCCGAACCCTAACCCTAACCCTAACCCTAACCCTAACCCTAACCCTAACCCTAACCCTAACCCTAACCCTAACCCTAACCCTAACCCTAACCCTAACCCTAACCCTAACTCTAACCCTAATCTTGGATTGTTCTTGTAGTGTTCATTCATCCTAACCGTAACCCTAACCCTAACCCTAATCTTAGATTGTTCTTGCGGTGTTCATTCATCCTAACCCTAACCCTAACCCTAACCCTAACCCTAACCCTAACCCTAACCCTAACCCTAACCCTAACCCTAACCCTAATCTTGGATTGTTCTTGTGTTGTTCATTCACCCTAACCCTAACCCTAACCCTAACCCTAACCCTAACCCTAACCCTAACCCTAACCCTAATCTTGGATTGTTCTTGCGGTGTTCATTCACCCTAACCCTAACCCTAACCCTAACCCTAACCCTAACCCTAACCCTAATCTTGGATTGTTTTTGTGGTGTTCATTCATCCTAACCCTAACCCTAACCCTAACCCTAACCCTAACCCTAACCCTAACCCTAACCCTAACCCTAATCTTGGATTGTTCTTGCGGTGTTCATTCATCCTAACCCTAACCCTAACCCTAACCCTATTCTTGGATTGTACTTGCGGTGTTCATTCACCCTAACCCTAACCCTAACCCTAACCCTAACCCTAACCCTAATCTTGCATTGTTCTTGTGGTGTTCGTTCACCCTAACCCTAACCCTAACCCTAACCCTAACCCTAACCCTAACCCTAACCCTAACCCTAACCCTAACCCTAATCTTGGATTGTTCTTGTAGTGTCATTCATCCTAACCCTAACCCTAATCCTAACCCTAACCCTAACCCTAACCCTAACCCTAACCCTAACCCTAACCCTAATCTTGGATTGTTCTTGCGGTGTTCATTCATCCTAACCCTAACCCTAACCCTAACCCTAACCCTAACCCTAACCCCAACCCTAACCCTAACCCTAACCCTAACCCTAACCCTAACCCTAACCCTAAAACTAACCCTAACCCTAACCCTAACCCTAACCCTTACCAAACCCTAATCTTGGATTGCTCTTGCGGTGTTCATTCACCCTAACCCTAACCCTAACCCTAACCCTAACCCTAACCCTAACCCTAACCCTAACCTTAACCCTAACCCTAACCCTAACCCTAACCCAAATCTTGGATATTTCTTGCGGTGTTCATTCACCCTAACCCTAACCCTAACCCTAACCCTAACCCTAACCCTAACCCTAACCCTAACCCTAACCCTAATCTTGGATTGTTCTTGTGTTGTTCATTCACCCTAACCCTAACCCTAACCCTAACCCTAACCCTAACCCTAACCCTAACCCTAACCCTAACCCTAACCCTAACCCTAATCTTGGATTGTTCTTGCGGTGTTCATTCACCCTAACCCTAACCCTAACCCTAACCCTAACCCTAACCCTAACCCTAACCCTAACCCTAACCCTAATCTTGGATTGTTTTTGTGGTGTTCATTCATCCTAACCCCAACCCTAACCCTAACCCTAACCCTAACCCTAACCCTAACCCTAACCCTAATCTTGGATTGTTCTTGCGGTGTTCATTCACCCTAACCCTAACCCTAACCCTAACCCTAACCCTAATCTTGGATTGTTTTTGTGGTGTTCATTCATCCTAACCCTAACCCTAACCCTAACCCTAACCCTAACCCTAACCCTAACCCTAATCTTGGATTGTTCTTGCGGTGTTCATTCATCTTAACCCTAACCCTAACCCTAACCCTAACCCTATTCTTGGATTGTTCTTGCGGTGTTCATTCACCCTAACCCTAACCGTAACCCTAACCCTAACCCTAACCCTAACCCTAACCCTAACCCTAACCCTAACCCTAACCCTAACCCTAACCCTAACCCTAATCTTGCATTGTTCTTGTGGTGTTCATTCACCCTAACCCTAACCCTAACCCTAACCCTAACCCTAACCCTAACCCTAACCCTAACCCTAACCCTAACCCTAACCCTAACCCTAATCTTGGATTGTTCTTGTAGTGTTCATTCATCCTAACCCTAACCCTAACCCTAACCCTAACCCTAACCCTAACCCTAACCCTAACCCTAACCCTAACCCTAACCCTAACCCTAACCCTAACCCTAACCCTATTCTTGGATTGTTCTTGCGGTGTTCATTCACCCTAACCCTAACCCTAACCCTAATCCTAACCCTAACCCTAACCCTAACCCTAACCCTAACACTAACCCTAACCCTAACCCTAACCCTAACCCTAACCCTAACCCTAACCCTAACCCTAACCCTAACCCTAACCCTAACCCTATTCTTGGATTGTTCTTGCGGTGTTCATTCACCCTAACCCTAACCCTAACCCTAACCCTAACCCTAACCCTATCCCTATTCTTGGATTGTTCTTGCGGTGTTCATTCACCCTAACCCTAACCCTAACCCTAACCCTAATCTTGGATTGTTCTTGTGGTGTTCATTCATCCTAACACTAACCCTAACCCTAACCCTAACCCTAACCCTAATCTTGGATTGTTCTTGCGGTGTTCATTCACGCTAACCCTAACCCTAACCCTAACCAAAACCCTAACCCTAACCCTAACCCTAACCCTAACGCTAACCCTAATCTTTGATTGTTCTTGTGGTGTTCATTCATCCTAACCCTAACCCTAACCCTAACCCTGATCTTGGATTGTTCTTGCGGTGTTCATTCACCCTAACCCTAACCCTAACCCTAACCCTAACCCTAACCCTAACTCTAACCCTAATCTTGGATTGTTCTTGTAGTGTTCATTCATCCTAACCGTAACCCTAACCGTAACCCTAACCCTAACCCTAACCCTAACCCTAACCCTAACCCTAACCCTAACCCAAACCCTAATCTTGGATTGCTCTTGCGGTGTTCATTCACCCTAACCCTAACCCTAACCCTAACCCTAACCCTAACCCTAACCTTAACCCTAACCCTAACCCTAACCCTAACCCTAACCCAAATCTTGGATATTTCTTGCGGTGTTCATTCACCCTAACCCTAACCCTAACCCTAACCCTAACCCTAACCCTAACCCTAACCCTAATCTTGGATTGTTCTTGTGTTGTTCATTCACCCTAACCCTAACCCTAACCCTAACCCTAACCCTAACCCTAACCCTAACCCTAACCCTAACCCTAACCCTAACCCTAATCTTGGATTGTTCTTGCGGTGTTCATTCACCCTAACCCTAACCCTAACCCTAACCCTAACCCTAATCTTGGATTGTTTTTGTGGTGTTCATTCATCCTAACCCTAACCCTAACCCTAACCCTAACCCTAACCCTAACCCTAACCCTAACCCTAACCCTAACCCTAACCCTAACCCTAACCCTAACCCTAACCCTAATCTTGGATTGTTCTTGCGGTGTTCATTCATCCTAACCCTAACCCTAACCCTAACCCTAAACCTAACCCTAACCCTATTCTTGGATTGTTCTTGCGGTGTTCATTCACCCTAACCCTAACCCTAACCCTAACCCTAACCCTAACCCTAACCCTAACCCTAACCCTAATCTTGCATTGTTCTTGTGGTGTTCATTCACCCTAACCCTAACCCTAACCCTAACCCTAACCCTAACCCTAACCCTAACCCTAACCCTAACCCTAACCCTAATCTTGGATTGTTCTTGCGTTGTTCATTCACCCTAACCCTAACCCTAACCCTAACCCTAACCCTAATCTTGGATTGTTCTTGTGGTGTTCATTCATCCTAACCCTAACCCAAACCCAAACCCTAACCCTAACCCTAACCCTAACCCTAACCCTAACCCTAACCCTAACCCTAACCCTAACCCTAACCCTAACCCCAACCCCAACCCTAACCCTAACCCTAATCTTGGATTGTTCTTGTGGTGTTCATTCATCCTAACCCTAACCCTAACCCTAACCCTAACCCTAACCCTAACCCTAACCCTAACCCTAACCCTATTCTTGGATTGTTCTTGCGGTGTTCATTCACCCTAACCCTAACCCTAACCCTAATCCTAACCCTAACCCTAACCCTAACACTAACACTAACCCTAACCCTAACCCTAACCCTAACCCTATTCTTGGATTGTTCTTGCGGTGTTCATTCACCCTAACCCTAACCCTAACCCTAACCCTAACCCTAACCCTAACCCTAACCCTAACCCTAACCCTAACCCTAACCCTAACCCTAACCCTATCCCTATTCTTGGATTGTTCTTGCGGTGTTCATTCACCCTAACCCTAACCCTAACCCTAACCCTAACCCTAATCTTGGATTGTTCTTTTGGTGTTCACTCATCCTAACCCTAACCCTAACCCTAACCCTAACCCTAACCCTAATCTTGGATTGTTCTTGCGGTGTTCATTCACCCTAACCCTAACCCTAACCCTAACCCTAACCCTAACCCTAACCCTAACCCTAACCCTAACCCTAACCCTAACCCTAATCTTGGATTGTTCTTGTGGTGTTCATTCATCCTAACCCTAACCCTAACCCTAACCCTGATCTTGGATTGTTCTTGCGGTGTTCATTCACCCTAACCCTAACCCTAACCCTAACCCTAACCCTAACCCTAACTCTAACCCTAATCTTGGATTGTTCTTGTAGTGTTCATTCATCCTAACCGTAACCCTAACCCTAACCCTAATCTTAGATTGTTCTTGCGGTGTTCATTCATCCTAACCCTTACCCTAATCCTATCCCTAACCCTAACCCTAACCCTAACCCTAACCCTAACCCTAACCCTAATCCTAACCCTAACCCTAATCTTGGATTGTTCTTGTGTTGTTCATTCACCCTAACCCTAACCCTAACCCTAACCCTAACCCTAACCCTAACCCTAACCCTAACCCTAATCTTGGATTGTTCTTGCGGTGTTCATTCACCATAACCCTAACCCTAACCCTAACCCTAACCCTAACCCTAACCCTAACCCTAACCCTAACCCTAATCTTGGATTGTTTTTGTGGTGTTCATTCATCCTAACCCTAACCCTAACCCTAACCCTAACCCTAACCCTAACCCTAACCCTAACCCTAACCCTAACCCTAACCCTAATCTTGGATTGTTCTTGCGGTGTTCATTCATCCTAACCCTAACCCTAACCCTAACCCTATTCTTGGATTGTTCTTGCTATGTTCATTCACCCTAACCCTAACCCTAACCCTAACCCTAACCCTAATCTTGCATTGTTCTTGTGGTGTTCATTCACCCTAACCCTAACCCTAACCCTAACCCTAACCCTAACCCTAACCCTAACCCTAACCCTAACCCTAACCCTAACCCTAATCTTGGATTGTTCTTGTAGTGTTCATTCATCCTAACCCTAACCCTAACCCTAATCATAACCCCAACCCTAACCCTAACCCTAACCCTAACCCTAACCCTAACCCTAACCCTAACCCTAACCCTAACCCTAATCTTGGATTGTTCTTGCGGTGTTCATTCACCCTAACCCGAACCCGAACCCTAACCCTAACCCTAACCCTAACCCTAACCCTAACCCTAACCCTAACTCTAACCCTAATCTTGGATTGTTCTTGTAGTGTTCATTCATCCTAACCGTAACCCTAACCCTAACCCTAATCTTAGATTGTTCTTGCGGTGTTCATTCATCCTAACCCTTACCCTAACCCTAACCCTAACCCTAACCCTAACCCTAACCCTAACCCTAACCCTAATCTTGGATTGTTCTTGCGGTGTTCATTCACCCTAACCCTAACCCTAACCCTAACCCTAACCCTAATCTTGGATTGTTTTTGTGGTGTTCATTCATCCTAACCCTAACCCTAACCCTAACCCTAACCCTAACCCTAACCCTAACCCTAACCCTAACCCTAACCCTAACCCTAACCCTAATCTTGGATTGTTCTTGCGGTGTTCATTCATCCTAACCCTAACCCTAACCCTAACCCTAACCCTAACCCTAACCCTAACCCTATTCTTGGATTGTTCTTGCGGTGTTCATTCACCCTAACCCTAACCCTAACCCTAACCCTAACCCTAACCCTAACCCTAACCCTAATCTTGCATTGTTCTTGTGGTGTTCATTCACCCTAACCCTAACCCTAACCCTAACCCTAACCCTAACCCTAACCCTAACCCTAACCCTAACCCTAACCCTAACCCTAACCCTAACCCTAATCTTGGATTGTTCTTGTAGTGTTCATTCATCCTAACCCTAACCCTAATCCTAACCCTAACCCTAACCCTAACCCTAACCCTAACCCTAACCCTAATCTTGGATTGTTCTTGCGGTGTTCATTCATCCTAACCCTAACCCTAACCCTAACCCTAACCCTAACCCTAACCCCAACCCTAACCATAACCCTAACCCTAACCCTAACCCTAAAACTAACCCTAACCCTAACCCTAACCCATCCCAAACCCTAATCTTGGATTGCTCTTGCGGTGTTCATTCACCCTAACCCTAACCCTAACCCTAACCCTAACCCTAACCCTAACCTTAACCCTAACCCTAACCCTAACCCTAATCTTGGATATTTCTTGCGAATTCATTCACCCTAACCCTAACCCTAACCCTAACCCTAACCCTAACCCTAACCCTAATCTTGGATTGTTCTTGCGGTGTTCATTCATCCTAACCCTAACCCTAACCCTAACCCTAACCCAAACCCTAACCCTAACCCTAACCCTAACCCTAACCCTAACCCTAACCCTAACCCTAACCCTAACCCCAACCCCAACCCTAACCCCAACCCCAACCCTA
>NW_028113036.1:82500-85000 GCF_964234715.1 Podarcis melisellensis | reverse complement strand
ATTGTTCTTGCGGTGTTCATTCACCCTAACCCTAACCCTAACCCTAACCCTAACCCTAACCCTAACCCTAACCCTAACCCTAACCCTAACCCTAACCCTAACCCTAATCTTGGATTGTTCTTGTGGTGTTCATTCATCCTAACCCTAAGCCTAACCCTAACCCTAATCTTGGACTGTTCTTGCGGTGTTCATTCACCCTAACCCTAACCCTAACCCTAACCCTAACCCTAATCTTGGATTGTTCTTGTAGTGTTCATTCATCCTAACCCTAACCCTAACCCTAACCCTAACCCTAACCCTAACCCTAACCCTAAATCTAAATCTAAATCTAACCCTAACCTTAACCCTAACCCTAACCCTAACCCTAACCCTAACCCTAACCCTAACCCTAACCCTAGCCCTAATCTTGGATTGTTCTTGCGGTGTTCATTCATCCTAAACCTAACCCTAACCCTAACCCTAACCCTAACCCTAACCCTAACCCTAACCCTAACCCCAACCCTAACCCTAACCCTTACCCTAACCCTAATATTGGATTGTTCTTGCGGTGTTCATTCACCCTAACCCTAACCCTAACCCTAACCCTAACCCTAACCCTAACCCTAACCCTAACCCTAACCCTAACCCTAACCCTAATCTTGGATTGTTCTTGCGGTGTTCATCCACCCTAACCCTAACCCTAACCCTAACCCTAACCCTAATCTTGGATTGTTCTTGTAGTGTTCATTCATCCTAACCCTAACCCTAACCCTAACCCTAACCCTAACCCTAACCCTAACCCTAACCCTAACCCTAACCCTAACCCTAACCCCAACCCTAACCCTAACCCTTACCCTAACCCTAATATTGGATTGTTCTTGCGGTGTTCATTCATCCTAACCCTAACCCTAACCCTAACCCTAACCCTAACCCTAACCCTAACCCTAACCCTAACCCTAAAACTAACCCTAACCCTAACCCTTACCCTAACCCTAATCTTGGATTGCTCTTGCGGTGTTCATTCAACCTAACCGTAACCCTAACCCTAACCCTAACCCTAACCCTAATCTTGGATTGTTCTTGCGGTGTTCATTCACCCTAACCCTAATCTTGGATTGTTCTTGTAGTGTTCATTCATCCTAACCCTAACCCTAACCCTAACCTTAACCCTAACCCTAACCCTAACCCTAACCCTAACCCTAACCCTAACCCTAACCCTAACCCTAACCCTAACCCTAACCCTATTCTTGGATTGTTCTTCCGGTGTTCATTCACCCTAACCCTAACCCTAACCCTAACCCTAACCCTAACCCTAACCCTAACCCTAACCCTAACCCTAACCCTAACCCTAACCCTAACCCTAACCCTATTCTTGGATTGTTCTTGCGGTGTTCATTCACCCTAACCCTAACGCTAACCCTAACCCTAACCCTAAACCTAACACTAACCCTTATCTTGGATTGTTCTTGCGGTGTTCATTCACCCTAACCCTAACCCTAACCCTTACCCTTACCCTAACCCTAACCCTAACCCTAACCCTAACCCTAACCCTAACCCTAACCCTAACCCTAACCCTATTCTTCGATTGTTCTTGCGGTGTTCATTCACCCTAACCCTAACCCTAACCCTAACCCTAACCCTAACCCTAATCTTGGATTGTTCTTGTGGTGTTCATTCATCCTAACCCTAAACCTAACCCTAACCCTAACCCTAACCCTAACCCTAACCCTAATCTTGGATTGTTCTTGCGGTGTTCATTCACCCTAACCCTAACCCTAACCCTAACCCTAACCCTAACCCTAACCCTAATCCTAACCCTAACCCTAACCCTAACCCTAACCCTAACCCTAACCCTAACCCTAACCCTAACCCTATCCTTGGATTGTTCTTGCGGTGTTCATTCACCCTAACCCTAACCCTAACCCTAACCCTAACCCTAATCTTGGATTGTTCTTGTGGTGTTCATTCATCCTAACCCTAACCCTAACCCTAACCCTAACCCTAACCCTAACCCTAACCCTAACCCTAATCTTGGATTGTTCTTGCGGTGTTCATTCACCCTAACCCTAACCCTAACCCTAACCCTAACCCTAACCCTAACCCTAATCCTAACCCTAACCCTAACCCTAACCCTAACCCTAACCCTAACCCTAACCCTAACCCTAACCCTAACCCTAACCCTAACCCTAACCCTAACCCTAATCTTGGATTGTTCTTGTAGTGTTCATTCATCCTAACCCTAACCCTAATCCTAACCCTAACCCTAACCCTAACCCTAACCCTAACCCTAACCCTAACCCTAACCCTAACCCTAATCTTGGATTGTTCTTGCGGTGTTCATTCATCCTAACCCTAACCCTAACCCTAACCCTAACCCTAACCCTAACCCTAACGCTAACCCTAACCCCAACCCTAACCATAACCCTAACCCTAACCCTAACCCTAAAACTAACCCTAACCCTAACCCTAACCCTAACCCTAAACCTAACACTAACCCTTATCTTGGATTGTTCTTGTCGTG
>NW_028113036.1:67500-77500 GCF_964234715.1 Podarcis melisellensis | reverse complement strand
AACCCTAACCCTAACCCTAACCCTAAACCTAACACTAACCCTTATCTTGGATTGTTCTTGTCGTGTTCATTCATCCTAACCCTAACCCTAACCCTAACCCTAACCCTAACCCTAACCCTAACCCTAACCCTAACCCTAAAACTAACCCTAACCCTAACCCTTACCCTAACCCTAATCTTGGATTGCTCTTGCGGTGTTCATTCAACCTAACCGTAACCCTAACCCTAACCCTAACCCTAACCCTAACCCTAATCTTGGATTGTTCTTGCGGTGTTCATTCACCCTAACCCTAATCTTGGATTGTTCTTGTAGTGTTCATTCATCCTAACCCTAACCCTAACCCTAACCTTAACCCTAACCCTAACCCTAACCCTAACCCTAACCCTAACCCTAACCCTAACCCTAACCCTAACCCTAACCCTAACCCTAACCCTATTCTTGGATTGTTCTTCCGGTGTTCATTCACTCTAACCCTAACCCTAACCCTAACCCTAACCCTAACCCTAACCCTAACCCTAACCCTAACCCTAACCCTATTCTTGGATTGTTCTTGCGGTGTTCATTCACCCTAACCCTAACGCTAACCCTAACCCTAACCCTAAACCTAACACTAACCCTTATCTTGGATTGTTCTTGCGGTGTTCATTCACCCTAACCCTAACCCTAACCCTTACCCTTACCCTAACCCTAACCCTAACCCTAACCCTAACCCTAACCCTAACCCTAACCCTAACCCTATTCTTCGATTGTTCTTGCGGTGTTCATTCACCCTAACCCTAACCCTAACCCTAACCCTAACCCTAACCCTAACCCTAATCTTGGATTGTTCTTGTGGTGTTCATTCATCCTAACCCTAAACCTAACCCTAACCCTAACCCTAACCCTAACCCTAACCCTAATCTTGGATTGTTCTTGCGGTGTTCATTCACCCTAACCCTAACCCTAACCCTAACCCTAACCCTAACCCTAACCCTAATCCTAACCCTAACCCTAACCCTAACCCTAACCCTAACCCTAACCCTAACCCTAACCCTAACCCTAACCCTATCCTTGGATTGTTCTTGCGGTGTTCATTCACCCTAACCCTAACCCTAACCCTAACCCTAACCCTAATCTTGGATTGTTCTTGTGGTGTTCATTCATCCTAACCCTAACCCTAACCCTAACCCTAACCCTAACCCTAACCCTAACCCTAATCTTGGATTGTTCTTGCGGTGTTCATTCACCCTAACCCTAACCCTAACCCTAACCCTAACCCTAACCCTAACCCTAATCCTAACCCTAACCCTAACCCTAACCCTAACCCTAACCCTAACCCTAACCCTAACCCTAACCCTAACCCTATCCTTGGATTGTTCTTGCGGTGTTCATTCACCCTAACCCTAACCCTAACCCTAACCCTAACCCTAACCCTAACCCTAATCTTGGATTGTTCTTGCGGTGTTCATTCACCCTAACCCTAACCCTAACCCTAACCCTAACCCTAACCCTAACCCTAACCCTAACCCTAACCCTAATCTTGGATTGTTCTTGTAGTGTTCATTCATCCTAACCCTAACCCTAACCCTAACCCTAACCCTAACCCTAACCCTAACCCTAACCCTAACCCTAACCCTAACCCTAATCTTGGATTGTTCTTGCGGTGTTCATTCATCCTAAACCTAACCCTAACCCTAACTCTAACCCTAACCCTAACCCTAACCCTAACCCTAACCCTAACCCTAACACTAACACTAACACTAACACTAACCCTTATCTTGGATTGTTCTTGTAGTGTTCATTCATCCTAACCCTAACCCTAACCCTAACCCTAACCCTAACCCTAACCCTAACCCTAACCATAACCCTAACCCTAACCCTATTCTTGGATTGTTCTTCCGGTGTTCATTCACTCTAACCCTAACCCTAACCCTAACCCTAACCCTAACCCTAACCCTAACCCTAACCCTAACCCTATTCTTGGATTGTTCTTGCGGTGTTCATTCACCCTAACCCTAACCCTAACCCTTACCCTTACCCTAACCCTAACCCTAACCCTAACCCTAACCCTAATCCTAACCCTAACCCTAACCCTAACCCTAACCCTAACCCTATTCTTGGATTGTTCTTGCGGTGTTCATTCACCCTAACAATAACCCTAACCCTAACCCTAATCTTGGATTGTTCTTGTGGTGTTCATTCATCCTAACCGTAACCCTAACCCTAACCCTAACCCTAACCCTAACCCTAACCCTAACCCTAACCCTAACCCTAACCCTAACCCTAACCCTAACCCTAACCCTAACCCTAACCCTAACCCTATTCTTGGATTGTTCTTGCGGTGTTCATTCACCCTAACCCTAACCCTAACCCTAACCCTAACCCTAATCTTGGATTGTTCTTGCGGTGTTCATTCACCCTAACCCTAACCCTAACCCTAACCCTAACCCTAACCCTAATCTTGGATTGTTCTTGTAGTGTTCATTCATCCAAACCCTAACCCTAACCCTAACCCTAACCCTAACCCAAACCCTAATCCTAACCCTAACCCTAACCCTAACCCTAACCCTAACCCTAACCCTAATCTTGGATTGTTCTTGCGGTGTTCATTCATCCTAACCCTAACCCTAACCCTAACCCTAACCCTAACCCTAACCCTAACCCTAACCCCAACCCTAACCCTAAGCCTAACCCTAACCCTAACCCTAAAACTAACCCTAACCCTAACCCTAACCCTAACCCTAACCCTAACCCTAACCCTAACCCTAACACTAACACTAACACTAACACTAACCCTTATCTTGGATTGTTCTTGTAGTGTTCATTCATCCTAACCCTAACCCTAACCCTAACCCTAACCCTAACCCTAACCCTAACCCTAACCATAACCATAACCCTAACCCTAACCCTATTCTTGGATTGTTCTTCCGGTGTTCATTCACTCTAACCCTAACCCTAACCCTAACCCTAACCCTAACCCTAACCCTAACCCTAACCCTAACCCTAACCCTAACCCTAACCCTATTCTTGGATTGTTCTTGCGGTGTTCATTCACCCTAACCCTAACCCTAACCCTTACCCTTACCCTAACCCTAACCCTAACCCTAACCCTAACCCTAACCCTAATCCTAACCCTAACCCTAACCCTAACCCTAACCCTATTCTTGGATTGTTCTTGCGGTGTTCATTCACCCTAACCCTAACCCTAACCCTAACCCTAATCTTGGATTGTTCTTGTGGTGTTCATTCATCCTAACCCTAACCCTAACCCTAACCCTAACCCTAACCCTAACCCTAACCCTAACCCTAACCCTAACCCTAACCCTAATCTTGGATTGTTCTTGCGGTGTTCATTCACCCTAACCCTAACCCTAACCCTAACCCTAACCCTAACCCTAACCCTATTCTTGGATTGTTCTTGCGGTGTTCATTCACCCTAACCCTAACCCTAACCCTAACCCTAACCCTAATCTTGGATTGTTCTTGCGGTGTTCATTCACCCTAACCCTAACCCTAACCCTAACCCTAACCCTAACCCTAATCTTGGATTGTTCTTGTAGTGTTCATTCATTCAAACCCTAACCCTAACCCTAACCCTAACCCTAACCCTAACCCAAACCCTAATCCTAACCCTAACCCTAACCCTAACCCTAACCCTAACCCTAACCCTAACCCTAACCCTAACCCTAACCCTAATCTTGGATTGTTCTTGCGGTGTTCATTCATCCTAACCCTAACCCTAACCCTAACCCTAACCCTAACCCTAACCCTAACCCTAACCCCAACCCTAACCCTAAGCCTAACCCTAACCCTAACCCTAAAACTAACCCTAACCCTAACCCTAACCCTAACCCTTATCCTAACCCTAATCTTGGATTGCTCTTGCGGTGTTCATTCACCCTAACCCTAACCCTAACCCTAACCCTAACCCTAACCGTAACCCTAACCTTAACCCTAACCCTAACCCTAACCCTAACCCAAATCTTGGATATTTCTTGCGGTGTTCATTCCCCCTAACCCTAACCCTAACCCTAACCCTAACCCTAGCCCTAACCCTAATCTTGGATTGTTCTTGCGGTGTTCATTCATCCTAACCCTAACCCTAACCCTAACCCTAACCCTAACCCTAACCCTAACCCTAACCCTAACCCTAACCCTAACCCTAATCTTGGATTGTTCTTGCGGTGTTCATTCATCCTAAACCTAACCCTAACCCTAACCCTAACCCTAACCCTAACCCTAACCCTAACCCTAACCCTAACCCTAACCCTAACCCTAACCCTTACCCTAACCCTAATCTTGGATTGCTCTTGCGGTGTTCATTCACCCTAACCCTAACCCTAACCCTAACCCTAACCCTAACCCTAACCCTAACCCTAACCCTAATCTTGGATTGTTCTTGCGGTGTTCATTCACCCTAACCCTAACCCTAACCCTAACCCTAACCCTAACCCTAACCCTAACCCTAACCCTAACCCTAACCCTAATCTTGGATTGTTCTTGTGGTGTTCATTCATCCTAACCCTAAGCCTAACCCTAACCCTAATCTTGGACTGTTCTTGCGGTGTTCATTCACCCTAACCCTAACCCTAACCCTAACCCTAACCCTAACCCTAACCCTAACCCTAACCCTAATCTTGGATTGTTCTTGTAGTGTTCATTCATCCTAACCCTAACCCTAACCCTAACCCTAACCCTAAATCTAAATCTAACCCTAACCCTAACCCTAACCCTAACCCTAACCCTAACCCTAACCCTAACCCTAACCCTAACCCTAACCCTAATCTTGGATTGTTCTTGCGGTGTTCATTCATCCTAAACCTAACCCTAACCCTAACCCTAACCCTAACCCTAACCCTAACCCTAACCCTAACCCTAACCCTAACCCTAACCCTAACCCCAACCCTAACCCTAACCCTAACCCTTACCCTAACCCTAATCTTGGATTTCTCTTGCGGTGTTCATTCACCCTAACCCTAACCCTAACCCTAACCCTAACCCTAACCCTAACCCTAATATTGGATTGTTCTTGCGGTGTTCATTCACCCTAACCCTAACCCTAACCCTAACCCTAACCCTAACCCTAACCCTAACCCTAACCCTAACCCTAATCTTGGATTGTTCTTGCGGTGTTCATTCACCCTAACCCTAACCCTAACCCTAACCCTAACCCTAACCCTAATCTTGGATTGTTCTTGTAGTGTTCATTCATCCTAACCCTAACCCTAACCCTAACCCTAACCCTAACCCTAACCCTAACCCTAACCCTAACCCTAACCCTAATCTTGGATTGTTCTTGCGGTGTTCATTCATCCTAACCCTAACCCTAACCCTAACCCTAACCCTAACCCTAACCCTAACCCTAACCCTAACACTAACCCTTATCTTGGATTGTTCTTGTCGTGTTCATTCATCCTAACCCTAACCCTAACCCTAACCCTAACCCTAACCCTAACCCTAACCCTAACCCTAACCCTAACCCTAAAACTAACCCTAACCCTAACCCTTACCCTAACCCTAATCTTGGATTGCTCTTGCGGTGTTCATTCACCCTAACCGTAACCCTAACCCTAACCCTAACCCTAACCCTAACCCTAACCCTAACCCTAACCCTAACCCTAACCCTAACCCTAACCCTAACCCTAACCCTAATCTTGGATTGTTCTTGCGGTGTTCATTCACCCTAACCCTAACCCTAACCCTAACCCTAACCCTAACCCTAACCCTAACCCTAACCCTAACCCTAACCCTAACCCTATCCCTAACCCTAATCTTGGTATGTTCTTGCGTTGTTCATTCACACTAACCCTAACCCTAACCCTAACCCTAATCTTGGATTGTTCTTGTTGTGTTCATTCATCCTAACCCTAACCCTAACCCTAACCCTAACCCTAACCCTAACCCTAACCCTAACCCTAACCCTAACACTAATCTTGGATTGTTCTTGCGGTGTTCATTCACCCTAACCCTAACCCTAACCCTAACCCTAACCCTAATCTTGGATTGTTCTTGTAGTGTTCATTCATCCTAACCCTAACCCTAACCCTAACCTTAACCCTAACCCTAACCCTAACCCTAACCCTAACCCTAACCCTAACCCTAACCCTAACCCTAACACTAACCCTAACCCTAACCCTAACACTAACACTATTCTTGGATTGTTCTTCCGGTGTTCATTCACTCTAACCCTAACCCTAACCCTAACCCTAACCCTAACCCTAACCCTAACCCTAACCCTAACCCTAACCCTAACCCTAACCCTATTCTTGGATTGTTCTTGCGGTGTTCATTCACCCTAACCCTAACGCTAACCCTAACCCTAACCCTAAACCTAACACTAACCCTTATCTTGGATTGTTCTTGCGGTGTTCATTCACCCTAACCCTAACCCTTACCCTTACCCTAACCCTAACCCTAACCCTAACCCTAATCCTAACCCTAACCCTAACCCTAACCCTAACCCTAACCCTAACCCTAACCCTATTCTTGGATTGTTCTTGCGGTGTTCATTCACCCTAACCCTAACCCTAACCCTAACCCTAACCCTAATCTTGGATTGTTCTTGTGGTGTTCATTCATCCTAACCCTAACCCTAACCCTAACCCTAACCCTAACCCTAACCCTAACCCTAATCTTGGATTGTTCTTGCGGTGTTCATTCACCCTAACCCTAACCCTAACCCTAACCCTAACCCTAACCCTAACCCTAACCCTAACCCTAATCCTAACCCTAACCCTAACCCTAACCCTAACCCTAACCCTAACCCTAACCCTATCCTTGGATTGTTCTTGCGGTGTTCATTCACCCTAACCCTAACCCTAACCCTAACCCTAACCCTAACCCTAACCCTAATCTTGGATTGTTCTTGCGGTGTTCATTCACCCTAACCCTAACCTTAACCCTAACCCTAACCCTAACCCTAACCCTAATCTTGGATTGTTCTTGCGGTGTTCATTCATCCTAAACCTAACCCTAACCCTAACTCTAACCCTAACCCTAACCCTAACCCGATTCTTGGATTGTTCTTCCGGTGTTCATTCACTCTAACCCTAACCCTAACCCTAACCCTAACCCTAACCCTAACCCTAACCCTAACCCTAACCCTAACCCTAACCCTAACCCTATTCTTGGATTGTTCTTGCGGTGTTCATTCACCCTAACCCTAACGCTAACCCTAACCCTAACCCTAAACCTAACACTAACCCTTATCTTGGATTGTTCTTGCGGTGTTCATTCACCCTAACCCTAACCCTAACCCTTACCCTTACCCTAACCCTAACCCTAACCCTAACCCTAACCCTAACCCTAACCCTAATCCTAACCCTAACCCTAACCCTAACCCTAACCCTATTCTTGGATTGTTCTTGCGGTGTTCATTCACCCTAACCCTAACCCTAACCCTAACCCTAACCCTAATCTTGGATTGTTCTTGTGGTGTTCATTCATCCTAACCCTAACCCTAACCCTAACCCTAACCCTAACCCTAACCCTAACCCTAACCCTAACCCTTATCTTGGATTGTTCTTGTCGTGTTCATTCATCCTAACCCTAACCCTAACCCTAACCCTAACCCTAACCCTAACCCTAACCCTAACCCTAAAACTAACCCTAACCCTAACCCTTACCCTAACCCTAATCTTGGATTGCTCTTGCGGTGTTCATTCACCCTAACCGTAACCCTAACCCTAACCCTAACCCTAACCCTAACCCTAACCCTAACCCTAACCCTAACCCTAACCCTAACCCTAATCTTGGATTGTTCTTACGGTGTTCATTCACCCTAACCCTAACCCTAACCCTAACCCTAACCCTAACCCTAACCCTATCCCTAACCCTAATCTTGGTATGTTCTTGCGTTGTTCATTCACACTAACCCTAACCCTAACCCTAACCCTAATCTTGGATTGTTCTTGTTGTGTTCATTCATCCTAACCCTAACCCTAACCCTAACCCTAACCCTAACCCTAACCCTAACCCTAACCCTAACCCTAACACTAATCTTGGATTGTTCTTGCGGTGTTCATTCACCCTAACCCTAACCCTAACCCTAACCCTAACCCTAATCTTGGATTGTTCTTGTAGTGTTCATTCATCCTAACCCTAACCCTAACCCTAACCTTAACCCTAACCCTAACCCTAACCCTAACCCTAACCCTAACCCTAACCCTAACCCTAACCCTAACCCTAACCCTAACCCTAACCCTAACCCTAACACTAACACTATTCTTGGATTGTTCTTCCGGTGTTCATTCACTCTAACCCTAACCCTAACCCTAACCCTAACCCTAACCCTAACCCTAACCCTAACCCTAACCCTAACCCTATTCTTGGATTGTTCTTGCGGTGTTCATTCACCCTAACCCTAACGCTAACCCTAACCCTAACCCTAAACCTAACACTAACCCTTATCTTGGATTGTTCTTGCGGTGTTCATTCACCCTAACCCTAACCCTTACCCTTACCCTAACCCTAACCCTAACCCTAACCCTAATCCTAACCCTAACCCTAACCCTATTCTTGGATTGTTCTTGCGGTGTTCATTCACCCTAACCCTAACCCTAACCCTAACCCTAACCCTAATCTTGGATTGTTCTTGTGGTGTTCATTCATCCTAACCCTAACCCTAACCCTAACCCTAACCCTAACCCTAACCCTAACCCTAATCTTGGATTGTTCTTGCGGTGTTCATTCACCCTAACCCTAACCCTAACCCTAACCCTAACCCTAACCCTAACCCTAACCCTAACCCTAACCCTAACCCTAACCCTAATCTTGGATTGTTCTTACGGTGTTCATTCACCCTAACCCTAACCCTAACCCTAACCCTAACCCTAACCCTAACCCTAACCCTATCCCTAACCCTAATCTTGGATTGTTCTTGCGTTGTTCATTCACACTAACCCTAACCCTAACCCTAACCCTAATCTTGGATTGTTCTTGTTGTGTTCATTCATCCTAACCCTAACCCTAACCCTAACCCTAACCCTAACCCTAACCCTAACCCTAACCCTAACACTAATCTTGGATTGTTCTTGCGGTGTTCATTCACCCTAACCCTAACCCTAACCCTAACCCTAACCCTAATCTTGGATTGTTCTTGTAGTGTTCATTCATCCTAACCCTAACCCTAACCCTAACCTTAACCCTAACCCTAACCCTAACCCTAACCCTAACCCTAACCCTAACCCTAACCCTAACCCTAACCCTAACACTAACCCTAACCCTAACCCTAACACTAACACTATTCTTGGATTGTTCTTCCGGTGTTCATTCACTCTAACCCTAACCCTAACCCTAACCCTAACCCTAACCCTAACCCTAACCCTAACCCTAACCCTAACCCTATTCTTGGATTGTTCTTGCGGTGTTCATTCACCCTAACCCTAACGCTAACCCTAACCCTAACCCTAAACCTAACACTAACCCTTATCTTGGATTGTTCTTGCGGTGTTCATTCACCCTAACCCTAACCCTTACCCTTACCCTAACCCTAACCCTAACCCTAACCCTAATCCTAACCCTAACCCTAACCCTATTCTTGGATTGTTCTTGCGGTGTTCATTCACCCTAACCCTAACCCTAACCCTAACCCTAACCCTAATCTTGGATTGTTCTTGTGGTGTTCATTCATCCTAACCCTAACCCTAACCCTAACCCTAACCCTAACCCTAACCCTAACCCTAATCTTGGATTGTTCTTGCGGTGTTCATTCACCCTAACCCTAACCCTAACCCTAACCCTAACCCTAATCCTAACCCTAACCCTAACCCTAACCCTAACCCTAACCCTAACCCTAACCCTAACCCTAACCCTATCCTTGGATTGTTCTTGCGGTGTTCATTCACCCTAACCCTAACCCTAACCCTAACCCTAACCCTAACCCTAATCTTGGATTGTTCTTGCGGTGTTCATTCACCCTAACCCTAACCTTAACCCTAACCCTAACCCTAACCCTAACCCTAATCTTGGATTGTTCTTGCGGTGTTCATTCATCCTAAACCTAACCCTAACCCTAACTCTA
>NW_028113036.1:60000-62500 GCF_964234715.1 Podarcis melisellensis | reverse complement strand
CCTAACGCTAACCCTAACCCTAACCCTAACCCTAACCCTAACCCTAACCCTAACCCTAACCCTAAACCTAACACTAACCCTTATCTTGGATTGTTCTTGCGGTGTTCATTCACCCTAACCCTAACCCTAACCCTAACCCTAACCCTAAAACTAACCCTAAAACTAACCCTAACCCTAACCCTAACCCTAACCCTTACCCTAACCCTAATCTTGGATTGCTCTTGCGGTGTTCATTCACCCTAACCCTAACCCTAACCCTAACCCTAACCCTAACCCTAACCCTAACCCTAACCCTAATCTTGGATTGTTCTTGCGGTGTTCATTCACCCTAACCCTAACCCTAACCCTAACCCTAACCCTAACCCTAACCCTAACCCTAACCCTAACCCTAACCCTAATCTTGGTATGTTCTTGCGTTGTTCATTCACACTATCCCTAACCCTAACCCTAACCCTAACCCTAATCTTGGATTGTTCTTGTTGTGTTCATTCATCCTAACCCTAACCCTAACCCTTACCCTAACCCTAACCCTAACCCTAACCCTAACCCTAATCTTGGATTGTTCTTGTAGTGTTCATTCATCCTAACCCTAACCCTACCCTAACCCTAACCCTAACCCTAACCCTAACCCTAACCCTAACCCTAACCCTAACCCTAACCCTAACCCTAACCCTAACCCCAACCCTAACCCTAACCCTAACCCTAACCCTAACCCTAACCCTATTCTTGGATTGTTCTTCCGGTGTTCATTCACTCCAACCCTAACCCTAACCCTAACCCTAACCCTAACCCTAACCCTAACCCTAACCCTAACCCTAACCCTATTCTTGGATTGTTCATGCGGTGTTCATTCACCCTAACCCTAACGCTAACCCTAACCCTAACCCTAAACCTAACACTAACCCTTACCTTGGATTGTTCTTGCGGTGTTCATTCACCCTAACCCTAACCCTAACCCTTACCCTTACCCTAACCCTAACCCTAACCCTAACCCTAACCCTAACCCTAACCCTAACCCTAACCCTAACCCTAACCCTAACCCTAACCCTATTCTTGGATTGTTCTTGCGGTGTTCATTCACCCTAACCCTAACCCTAACCCTAACCCTAACCCTAACCCTAACCCTAACCCTAACCCTAACCCTAACCCTCATCTTGGACTGTTCTTGTGGTGTTCATTCATCCTAACCCTAACCCTAACCCTAACCCTAACCCTAACCCTAACCCTAATCTTGGATTGTTCTTGCGGTGTTCATTCACCCTAACCCTAACCCTAACCCTAACCCTAACCCTAATCCTAACCCTAACCCTAACCCTAACCCTAACTCTAAGCCTAACCCTAACCCTAACCCTAACCCTAACCCTAACCCTAACCCTAACACTAACACTAACACTAACACTAACCCTTATCTTGGATTGTTCTTGCGGTGTTCATTCATCCTAACCCTAACCCTAACCCTAACCCTAACCCTAACCCTAACCCTAATCTTGGATTGTTCTTGTAGTGTTCATTCATCCTAACCCTAACCCTAACCCTAACCCTAACCCTAACCCTAACCCTAACCCTAACCCTAACCCTAACCCTAACCCTAACCCCAACCCTAACCCTAACCCTAACCCTAACCCTAACCCTAACCCTAACCCTATTCTTCGATTGTTCTTCCGGTGTTCATTCACTCTAACCCTAACCCTAACCCTAACCCTAACCCTAACCCTAACCCTAACCCTAACCCTAACCCTAACCCTAACCCTATTCTTGGATTGTTCATGCGGTGTTCATTCACCCTAACCCTAACGCTAACCCTAACCCTAACCCTAAACCTAACACTAACCCTTATCTTGGATTGTTCTTGCGGTGTTCATTCACCCTAACCCTAACCCTAACCCTTACCCTTACCCTAACCCTAACCCTAACCCTAATCCTAACCCTAACCCTAACCCTAACCCTATTCTTGGATTGTTCTTGCGGTGTTCATTCACCCTAACCCTAACCCTAACCCTAACCCTAACCCTAACCCTAACCCTAACCCTAACCCTAATCTTGGACTGTTCTTGTGGTGTTCATTCATCCTAACCCTAACCCTAACCCTAACCCTAACCCTAACCCTAACCCTAACCCTAACCCTAATCTTGGATTGTTCTTGCGGTGTTCATTCACCCTAACCCTAACCCTAACCCTTACCCTAACCCTAATCCTAACCCTAACCCTAACCCTAACCCTAACCCTAACCCTAAGCCTAACCCTAACCCTAACCCTAACCCTAACCCTAACCCTAACCCTAACCCTTATCTTGGATTGTTCTTGCGGTGTTCATTCATCCTAACCCTAACCCTAACCCTAACCCTAACCCTAACCCTAACCCTAACCCTAACCCCAACCCTAACCCTAACCCTAACCCTAACCCTAACCCTAACCCTAATCTTGGATTGTTCTTGTGGTGTTCATTCATCCTAACCCTAACCCTAACCCTAACCCTAACCCTAACCCTAACCCTAACCCT
>NW_028113036.1:42500-47500 GCF_964234715.1 Podarcis melisellensis | reverse complement strand
CCCTAACCCTAATCTTGGTATGTTCTTGCGTTGTTCATTCACACTATCCCTAACCCTAACCCTAACCCTAATCTTGGATTGTTCTTGTTGTGTTCATTCATCCTAACCCTAACCCTAACCCTAACCCTAACCCTAACCCTAACCCTAACCCTAACCCTAATCTTGGATTGTTCTTGTAGTGTTCATTCATCCTAACCCTAACCCTAACCCTAACCCTAACCCTAACCCTAACCCTAACCCTAACCCTAACCCTAACCCCAACCCTAACCCTAACCCTAACCCTAACCCTAACCCTAACCCTAACCCTATTCTTGGATTGTTCTTCCGGTGTTCATTCACTCTAACCCTAACCCTAACCCTAACCCTAACCCTAACCCTAACCCTAACCCTAACCCTAACCCTATTCTTGGATTGTTCTTGCGGTGTTCATTCACCCTAACCCTAACGCTAACCCTAACCCTAACCCTAAACCTAACACTAACCCTTATCTTGGATTGTTCTTGCGGTGTTCATTCACCCTAACCCTAACCCTAACCCTTACCCTTACCCTAACCCTAACCCTAACCCTAACCCTAACCCTAACCCTAACCCTAACCCTAACCCTAACCCTAACCCTAACCCTAACCCTAACCCTAACCCTATTCTTGGATTGTTCTTGCGGTGTTCATTCACCCTAACCCTAACCCTAACCCTAACCCTAACCCTAACCCTAACCCTAACCCTAACCCTAATCTTGGATTGTTCTTGTGGTGTTCATTCATCCTAACCCTAACCCTAACCCTAACCCTAACCCTAACCCTAACCCTAACCCTAACCCTAACCCTAACCCTAATCTTGGATTGTTCTTGCGGTGTTCATTCACCCTAACCCTAACCCTAACCCTAACCCTAACCCTAACCCTAACCCTAACACTAACACTAACACTAACCCTTATCTTGGATTGTTCTTGCCGTGTTCATTCATCCTAACCCTAACCCTAACCCTAACCCTAACCCTAACCCTAACCCTAACCCTAACCCTAACCCTAACCCCAACCCTAACCCTAACACTAACCCTAACCCTAACCCTAACCCTAACCCTAATCTTGGATTGTTCTTGTGGTGTTCATTCATCCCAACCCTAACCCTAACCCTAACCCTAACCCTAACCCTAACCCTAACCCTAACCCTAACCCTAACCCTATTCTTGGATTGTTCTTGCGGTGTTCATTCACCCTAACCCTAACCCTAACCCTAACCCTAACCCTAACCCTAACCCTAAACCTAACCCTAACCCTAACCCTAACCCTATTCTTGGATTGTTCGTGCGGTGTTCATTCACCCTAACCCTAACCCTAACCCTAACCCTAACCCTAACCCTAATCTTGGATTGTTCTTGTGGTGTTCATTTATCCTAACCCTAACCCTAACCCTAACCCTAACCCTAACCCTAACCCTAACCCTAACCCTAATCTTGGATTGTTCTTGCGGTGTTCATTCACCCTAACCCTAACCCTAACCCTAACCCTAACCCTAATCTTGGATTGTTCTTGTAGTGTTGATTCATCCTAACCCTAACCCTAACCCTAACCCTAACCCTAACCCTAACCCTAACCCTAACCCTAACCCTAACCCTAACCCTAACCCTAATCTTGGATTGTTCTTGCGGTGTTCATTCATCCAAACCCTAACCCTAACCCTACCCCAACCCTAACGCTAACCCTAACCCTAACCCTAACCCTAACCCTAACCCTAACCCTAAACCTAAACCTAACACTAACCCTTATCTTGGATTGTTCTTGCGGTGTTCATTCACCCTAACCCTAACCCTAACCCTAACCCTAACCCTAACCCTAAAACTAACCCTAACCCTAACCCTAACCCTAACCCTTACCCTAACCCTAATCGTGGATTGCTCTTGCGGTGTTCATTCACCCTAACCCTAACCCTAACCCTAACCTTAACCCTAACCCTAACCCTAACCCTAACCCTAATCTTGGATTGTTCTTGCGGTGTTCATTCACCCTAACCCTAACCCTAACCCTAACCCTAACCCTAACCCTAACCCTAACCCTAACCCTAACCCTAACCCTAATCTTGGTATGTTCTTGCGTTGTTCATTCACACTATCCCTAACCCTAACCCTAACCCTAACCCTAATCTTGGATTGTTCTTGTTGTGTTCATTCATCCTAACCCTAACCCTAACCCTAACCCTAACCCTAACCCTAACCCTAACCCTAACCCTAACCCTAACCCTAACCCTAACCCTAACCCTAACCCTAATCTTGCATTGTTCTTGTAGTGTTCATTCATCCTAACCCTAACCCTAACCCTAACCCTAACCCTAACCCTAACCCTAACCCTAACCCTAACCCTAACCCTAACCCTAACCCCAACCCAAACCCTAACCCTAACCCTAACCCTAACCCTAACCCTAACCCTAACCCTAATCTTGGATTGTTCTTGTGGTGTTCATTTATCCTAACCCTAACCCTAACCCTAACCCTAACCCTAACCCTAACCCTAACCCTAACCCTATTCTTGGATTGTTCTTGCGGTGTTCATTCACCCTAACCCTAACCCTAACCCTAACCCTAACCCTAACCCTAACCCTAACCCTAATCTTGGATTGTTCTTGTGGTGTTCATTCATCCTAACCCTAACCCTAACCCTAACCCTAACCCTAACCCTAACCCTAACCCTAACCCTAACCCTAACCCTAATCTTGGATTGTTCTTGCGGTGTTCATTCACCCTAACCCTAACCCTAACCCTAACCCTAACCCTAACCCTAATCTTGGATTGTTCTTGCGGTGTTCATTCACCCTAACCCTAACCCTAACCCTAACCCTAACCCTAACCCTAATCTTGGATTGTTCTTGTAGTGTTCATTCATCCTAACCCTAACCCTAACCCTAACCCTAATCCTAACCCTAACCCTAACCCTAACCCTAACCCTAACCCTAACCCTAACCCTAACCCTAACCCTAATCTTGGATTG
The DNA here is from genome assembly GCF_964234715.1 of Podarcis melisellensis. NCBI lineage: Eukaryota > Metazoa > Chordata > Lepidosauria > Squamata > Lacertidae > Podarcis > Podarcis melisellensis. The sequence goes on along the minus strand of NW_028113036.1, from coordinate 44,520 downwards.
TTCTTGTGGTGTTCATTCATCCTAACCCTAACCCTAACCCTAACCCTAACCCTAACCCTAACCCTAATCTTGGATTGTTCTTGTAGTGTTCATTCATCCTAACCCTAACCCTAACCCTAACCCTAATCCTAACCCTAACCCTAACCCTAACCCTAACCCTAACCCTAACCCTAACCCTAACCCTAACCCTAACCCTAACCCTAACCCTAACCCTAATCTTGGATTGTTCTTGCGGTGTTCATTCACCCTAACCCTAACCCTAACCCTAACCCTAACCCTAACCCTAATCTTGGATTGTTCTTGTAGTTTTCATTCACCCTAACCCTAACCCTAACCCTAACCCTAACCCTAACCCTAACCCTAACCCTAACCCTAACCCTAACCCTAACCCTAACCCTATTCTTGGATTGTTCTTCCGGTGTTCATTCACTCTAACCCTAACCCTAACCCTAACCCTAACCCTAACCCTAACCCTAACCCTATTCTTGGATTATTCTTGCGGTGTTCATTCACCCTAACCCTAACGCTAACCCTAACCCTAACCCTAACCCTAACCCTAAACCTAACACTAACCCTTATCTTGGATTGTTCTTGCGGTGTTCATTCACCCTAACCCTAACCCTAACCCTTACCCTTACCCTTACCCTAACCCTAACCCTAACCCTAACCCTAACCCTAACCCTAACCCTAACCCTAACCCTAACCCTAACCCTATTCTTGGATTGTTCTTGCGGTGTTCATTCACCCTAACCCTAACCCTAACCCTAACCCTAACCCTAACCCTAACCTTAACTCTTACCCTAACCCTAACCCTAATCTTGGATTGTTCTTGTGGTGTTCATTCATCCTAACCCTAACCCTAACCCTAACCCTAATCCTAACCCTAACCCTAACCCTAACCCTAACCCTAACCCTAACCCTAACCCTAACCCTATTCTTGGAATGTTCTTGCGGTGTTCATTCACCCTAACCCTAACCCTAACCCTAACCCTAACCCTAACCCTAACCCTAACCCTAACCCTAATCTTGGATTGTTCTTGCGGTGTTCATTCATCCTAACCCTAATCCTAACCCTAACCCTAACCCTAACCCTAACCCTAACCCTAACCCTAACCCTAACCCTAACCCTAACCCTATTCTTGGATTGTTCTTGCGGTGTTCATTCACCCTAACCCTAACCCTAACCCTAACCCTAACCCTAACCCTAACCCTAACCCTAACCCTAACCCTAATCTTGGATTGTTCTTGCGGTGTTCATTCACCCTAACCCTAACCCTAACCCTAACCCTAACCCTAACCCTAATCTTGGATTGTTCTTGTAGTGTTCATTCATCCTAACCCTAACCCTAACCCTAACCCTAACCCTAACCCTAACCCTAACCCTAACCCTAACCCTAATCTTGGATTGTTCTTGTGGTGTTCTTTCATCCTAACCCTAACCCTAACCCTAACCCTAACCCTAACCCTAACCCTAACCCTAACCCTAACCCTAACCCTAACCCTAACCCTAATCTTGGATTGTTCTTGTAGTGTTCATTCATCCTAACCCTAACCCTAACCCTAATCCTAACCCTAACCCTAACCCTAACCCTAACCCTAACCCTAACCCTAACCCTAACCCTAACCCTAACCCTAATCTTGGATTGTTCTTGCGGTGTTCATTCATCCTAACCCTAACCCTAACCCTAACCCTAACCCTAACCCTAACCCTAACCCCAACCCTAACCCTAACCCTAACCCTAACCCTAACCCTAAAACTAACCCTAACCCTAACCCTAACCCTTACCCTAACCCTAATCTTGGATTGCTCTTGCGGTGTTCATTCACCCTAACCCTAACCCTAACCCTAACCCTAACCCTAACCCTAATCTTGGATTGTTCTTGCGGTGTTCATTCATCCTAACCCTAACTCTAACTCTAACCCTAACCCTAACCCTAACCCTAACCCTAACCCTAACACTAACACTAACACTAACACTAACACTAACCCTTATCTTGGATTGTTCTTGCGGTGTTCATT
>NW_028113036.1:35000-40000 GCF_964234715.1 Podarcis melisellensis | reverse complement strand
TAACCCTAACCCTAACCCTAACCCTAACCCTAACCCTAATCTTGGATTGTTCTTGTGGTGTTCATTCATCCTAACCCTAACCCTAACCCTAACCCTAACCCTAACCCTAACCCTAACCCTAACCCCAACCCTAACCATAACCCTAACCCTAACCCTAATCTTGGATTGTTCTTGTGGTGTTCATTCATCCTAACCCTAACCCTAACCCTAACCCTAACCCTAACCCTAACCTTAACCCTAACCCTAACCCTATTCTTGGATTGTTCTTGCGGTGTTCATTCACCCTAACCCTAACCCTAACCCTAACCCTAACCCCAACCCTAGCCATAACCCTAACCCTAACCCTAATCTTGGATTGTTCTTGTGCTGTTCATTCATCCTAACCCTAACCCTAACCCTAACCCTAACCTTAACCCTAACCCTAACCCTAACCCTAACACTAACACTAACCCTAACCCTATTCTTGGATTGTTCTTGCGGTGTTCATTCACCCTAACCCTAACCCTAACCCTAACCCTAACCCTAACCCTAACCCTAACCCTAACCCTAACCCTAACCCTAACCCTAACCCTAATCTTGGATTGTTCTTGCGGTGTTCATTCATCCTAACCCTAACCCTAACCCTAACCCTAACCCTAACCCTAACCCTAACCCCAACCCTAACCCTAACCCTAACCCTAACCCTAACCCTAACCCTAAAACTAACAGTAACCCTAACCCTTACCCTAACCCTAATCTTGGATTGCTCTTGCGGTGTTCATTCACCCTAACCCTAACCCTAACCCTAACCCTAACCCTAACCCTAACCCTAACCCTAACCCTAACCCTATTCTTGGATTGTTCGTGCGGTGTTCATTCACCCTAACCCTAACCCTAACCCTTACCCTAACCCTAACCCTAACCCTAACCCTAACCCTAACCCTAACCCTAACCCTAACCCTAACCCTAACCCTAACCCTAACCCTAACCCTATTCTTGGATTTTTCATGCGGTGTTCATTCACCCTAACCCTAACCCTAACCCTAACCCTAATCCTAACCCTAACCCTAACCCTAACCCTAACCCTAACCCTAACCCTATTCTTGGATTGTTCGTGCGGTGTTCATTCACCCTAACCCTAACCCTAACCCTTACCCTAACCCTAACCCTAACCCTAACCCTAACCCTAACCCTAACCCTAACCCTAATCTTGGATTGTTCTTGTGGTGTTCATTCATCCTAACCCTAACCCTAACCCTAACCCTAACCCTAACCCTAACCCTAACCCTAACCCTAACCCTAACCCTAACCCTAATCTTGGATTGTTCTTGCGGTGTTCATTCACCCTAACCCTAACCCTAACCCTAATCTTGGATTGTTCTTGTGGTGTTCATTCATCCTAACCCTAACCCAAACCCAAACCCTAACCCTAACCCTAACCCTAACCCTAACCCTAACCCTACCCTAACCCTAACCCTAACCCTAACCCTAACCCTAACCCTAACCCCAACCCTAACCCTAACCCTAACCCTAACCCTAATCTTGGATTGTTCTTGTGGTGTTCATTCATCCTAACCCTAACCCTAACCCTAACCCTAACCCTAACCCTAACCCTAACCCTAACCCTAACCCTAACCCTATTCTTGGATTGTTCTTGCGGTGTTAATTCACCCTAACCCTAACCCTTACCCTAATCCTAACCCTAAACCTAACCCTAACACTAACACTAACACTAACCCTAACCCTAACCCTATTCTTGGATTGTTCTTGCGGTGTTCATTCACCCTAACCCTAACCCTAACCCTAACCCTAACCCTAACCCTAACCCTAACCCTAACCCTTACCCTAATCTTGGATTGTTCTTGCGTTGTTCATTCACCCTAACCCTAACCCTAACCCTAACCCTAACCCTAACCCTAACCCTAACCCTAATCTTGGATTGTTCTTGTGGTGTTCATTCATCCTAACCCTAACCCTAACCCTAACCCTAACCCTAACCCTAACCCTAACCCTAACCCTTACCCTAATCTTGGATTGTTCTTGCGTTGTTCATTCACCCTAACCCTAACCCTAACCCTAACCCTAACCCTAACCCTAACCCTAACCCTAATCTTGGATTGTTCTTGTGGTGTTCATTCATCCTAACCCTAACCCTAACCCTAACCCTAACCCTAACCCTAACCCTAACCCTAACCCTATTCTTGGATTGTTCTTGCGGTGTTAATTCACCCTAACCCTAACCCTTACCCTAATCCTAACCCTAAACCTAACCCTAACACTAACACTAACACTAACCCTAACCCTAACCCTAATCTTGGATTGTTCTTGTGGTGTTCATTCATCCTAACCCTAACCCTAACCCTAACCCTAACCCTAACCCTAACCCTAACCCTAACCCTAACCCTAACCCTAACCCTAATCTTGGATTGTTCTTGTGGTGTTCATTCATCCTAACCCTAACCCTAACCCTAACCCTAACCCTAACCCTAACCCTAACCCTAACCCTAACCCTAACCCTAATCTTGGATTGTTCTTGTAGTGTTCATTCATCCTAACCCTAATCCTAACCCTAAGCTAACCCTAACCCTAACCCTAACCCTAACCCTAACCCTAACCCTAACCCTAACCCTAACCCTAACCCCAACCCTAACCCTAACCCTAACCCTAACCCTAAAACTAACCCTAACCCTAACCCTAACCCTAACCCTAACCCTTACCCTAACCCTAATCTTGGATTGCTCTTGCGGTGTTCATTCACCCTAACCCTAACCCTAACCCTAACCCTAACCCTAACCCTAACCTTAACCCTAACCCTAACCCTAACCCTAACCCTAACCGTAACCCTAACCCTAACCCTAACCCTAACCCTAACCCTAACCCTAACCCTAACCCTAGCCCTAGCCCTAACCCTAATCTTGGATTGTTCTTGCGGTGTTCATTCATCCTAACCCTAACCCTAACCCTAACCCTAACCCTAACCCTAACCCTAACCCTAACCCTAACCCTAACCCTAACCCTAACCCTAACCCTAACCCAAACCCTAACCCTAACCCTAACCCTAACCCTAACCCCAACCCCAACCCTAACCCTAACCCTAACCCCAACCCCAACCCTAACCCTAACCCTAACCCTAACCCTAACCCTCACCCTAATCTTGGATTGTTCTTGTGGTGTTCATTCATCCTAACCCTAAACCTAACCCTAACCCTAACCCTAACCCTAACCCTAACCCTAATCCTCACCCTAACCTTAACCTTAACCCTAACCCTAACCCTAACCCTAACCCTAACCCTAACCCTAACCCTAACCCTAACCCTAATCTTGGATTGTTCTTGCGGTGTTCATTCACCCTAACCCTAACCCTAACCCTAACCCTAACCCTAACCCTAACCCTAACCCTAACCCTAACCCTAATCTTGGATTGTTCTTGTGGTGTTCATTCATCCTAACCCTAACCCTAACCCTAACCCTAACCCTAACCCTAACCCTAACCCTAACCCTAACCCCAACCCTAACCATAACCCTAACCCTAACCCTAATCTTGGATTGTTCTTGTGGTGTTCATTCATCCTAACCCTAACCCTAACCCTAACCCTAACCCTAACCCTAACCCTAACCTTAACCCTAACCCTAACCCTATTCTTGGATTGTTCTTGCGGTGTTCATTCACCCTAACCCTAACCCTAACCCTAACCCTAACCCCAACCCTAGCCATAACCCTAACCCTAACCCTAATCTTGGATTGTTCTTGTGGTGTTCATTCATCCTAACCCTAACCCTAACCCTAACCCTAACCTTAACCCTAACCCTAACCCTAACCCTAACACTAACACTAACCCTAACCCTATTCTTGGATTGTTCTTGCGGTGTTCATTCACCCTAACCCTAACCCTAACCCTAACCCTAACCCTAACCCTAACCCTAACCCTAACCCTAACCCTAACCCTAACCCTAACCCTAACCCTAACCCTAATCTTGGATTGTTCTTGCGGTGTTCATTCATCCTAACCCTAACCCTAACCCTAACCCTAACCCTAACCCTAACCCTAACCCTAACCCTAACCCCAACCCTAACCCTAACCCTAACCCTAACCCTAACCCTAACCCTAAAACTAACAGTAACCCTAACCCTTACCCTAACCCTAATCTTGGATTGCTCTTGCGGTGTTCATTCACCCTAACCCTAACCCTAACCCTAACCCTAACCCTAACCCTAACCCTAACCCTAACCCTAACCCTAATCTTGGATTGTTCTTGCGGTGTTCATTCACCCTAACCCTAACCCTAACCCTAACCCTAACCCTAACCCTAACCCTAACCCTAACCCTAACCCTAACCCTATTCTTGGATTGTTCGTGCGGTGTTCATTCACCCTAACCCTAACCCTAACCCTTACCCTAACCCTAACCCTAACCCTAACCCTAACCCTAACCCTAACCCTAACCCTAACCCTAACCCTAACCCTATTCTTGGATTTTTCATGCGGTGTTCATTCACCCTAACCCTAACCCTAACCCTAACCCTAATCCTAACCCTAACCCTAACCCTAACCCTAACCCTAACCCTAACCCTAACCCTAACCCTAACCCTAACCCTAACCCTATTCTTGGATTGTTCGTGCGGTGTTCATTCACCCTAACCCTAACCCTAACCCTTACCCTAACCCTAACCCTAACCCTAACCCTAACCCTAACCCTAACCCTAACCCTAACCCTAATCTTGGATTGTTCTTGTGGTGTTCATTCATCCTAACCCTAACCCTAACCCTAACCCTAACCCTAACCCTAACCCTAACCCTAACCCTAACCCTAACCCTAACCCTAACCCTAATCTTGGATTGTTCTTGCGGTGTTCATTCACCCTAACCCTAACCCTAACCCTAATCTTGGATTGTTCTTGTGGTGTTCATTCATCCTAACCCTAACCCAAACCCAAACCCTAACCCTAACCCTAACCCTAACCCTAACCCTAACCCTACCCTAACCCTAACCCTAACCCTAACCCTAACCCTAACCCTAACC
>NW_028113036.1:27500-30000 GCF_964234715.1 Podarcis melisellensis | reverse complement strand
ACCTAACACTAACCCTTATCTTGGATTGTTCTTGCGGTGTTCATTCACCCTAACCCTAACCCTAACCCTAACCCTAACCCTAACCCTAACCCTAACCCTAACCCTAACCCTTACCCTAACCCTAATCTTGGATTGCTCTTGCGGTGTTCATTCACCCTAACCCTAACCCTAACCCTAACCCTAACCCTAACCCTAACCCTAACCCTAACCCTAATCTTGGTATGTTCTTGCGTTGTTCATTCACACTATCCCTAACCCTAACCCTAACCCTAACCCTAACCCTAACCCTAATCTTGGATTGTTCTTGTTGTGTTCATTCATCCTAACCCTAACCCTAACCCTAACCCTAACCCTAACCCTAACCCTAACCCTAACCCTAACCCTAACCCTAACCCTAATCTTGGATTGCTCTTGCGGTGTTCATTCACCCTAACCCTAACCCTAACCCTAACCCTAACCCTAACCCTAACCCTAACCCTAACCCTAACCCCAACCCTAACCCTAACCCTAACCCTAACCCTAACCCTAACCCTAACCCTAACCCTAACCCTAACCCTATTCTTGGATTGTTCTTCCGGTGTTCATTCACTCTAACCCTAACCCTAACCCTAACCCTAACCCTAACCCTAACCCTAACCCTAACCCTAACCCTATTCTTGGATTGTTCTTGCGGTGTTCATTCACCCTAACCCTAACGCTAACCCTAACCCTAAACCTAAACCTAACACTAACCCTTATCTTGGATTGTTCTTGCGGTGTTCATTCACCCTAACCCTAACCCTAACCCTTACCCTTACCCTTACCCTAACCCTAACCCTAACCCTAACCCTAACCCTAACCCTAACCCTAACCCTAACCCTAACCCTATTCTTGGATTGTTCTTGCGGTGTTCATTCACCCTAACCCTAACCCTAACCCTAACCCTAACCCTAACCCTAACCCTAACCCTAACCCTAATCTTGGATTGTTCTTGTGATGTTCATTCATCCTAACCCTAACCCTAACCCTAACCCTAACCCTAACCCTAACCCTAACCCTAATCTTGGATTGTTCTTGCGGTGTTCATTCACCCTAACCCTAACCCTAACCCTAACCCTAACCCTAACCCTAACACTAACCCTAACACTAACACTAACCCTTATCTTGGATTGTTCTTGCGGTGTTCATTCATCCTAACCCTAACCCTAACCCTAACCCTAACCCTAACCCTAACCCTAACCCTAACCCCAACCCTAACCCTAACCCTAACCCTAACCCTAACCCTAACCCTAACCCTAACCCTAATCTTGGATTGTTCTTGTGGTGTTCATTCATCCTAACCCTAACCCTAACCCTAACCCTAACCCTAACCCTAACCCTATTCTTGGATTGTTTTGCGGTGTTCATTCACCCTAACCCTAACCCTAACCCTTACCCTAACCCTAACCCTAACCCTAACCCTAACCCTAACCCTAACCCTAACCCTAACCCTAATCTTGGATTGTTCTTGCGGTGTTCATTCACCCTAACCCTAACCCTAACCCTAACCCTAACCCTAACCCTAATCTTGGATTGTTCTTGTAGTGTTGATTCATCCTAACCCTAACCCTAACCCTAACCCTAACCCTAACCCTAACCCTAACCCTAACCCTAACCCTAACCCTAATCTTGGATTGTTCTTGCGGTGTTCATTCATCCTAACCCTAACCCTAACCCTAACCCTAACCCTAACCCTAACCCTAAACCTAAACCTAAACCTAACACTAACCCTTATCTTGGATTGTTCTTGCGGTGTTCATTCACCCTAACCCTAACCCTAACCCTAACCCTAACCCTAACCCTAAAACTAACCCTAACCCTAACCCTAACCCTAACCCTAACCCTTACCCTAACCCTAATCTTGGATTGCTCTTGCGGTGTTCATTCACCCTAACCCTAACCCTAACCCTAACCCTAACCCTAACCCTAACCCTAACCCTAACCCTAACCCTAACCCTAACCCTAATCTTGGATTGTTCTTGCGGTGTTCATTCACCCTAACCCTAACCCTAACCCTAACCCTAACCCTAACCCTAACCCTAACCCTAACCCTAACCCTAATGTTGGATTGTTCTTGCGGTGTTCATTCACCCTAACCCTAACCCTAACCCTAACCCTAACCCTAACCCTAACCCTAATCTTGGATTGTTCTTGTAGTGTTGATTCATCCTAACCCTAACCCTAACCCTAACCCTAACCCTAACCCTAACCCTAACCCTAACCCTAACCCTAACCCTAACCCTAACCCTAACCCTAATCTTGGATTGTTCTTGCGGTGTTCATTCATCCTAACCCTAACCCTAACCCTAACCCTAACCCTAACCCTAACCCTAACGCTAACCCTAACCCTAACCCTAACCCTAACCCTAAACCTAACACTAACCCTTATCTTGGATTGTTCTTGCGGTGTTCATTCACCCTAACCCGAACCCGAACCCTAACCCTAACCCTAACCCTAACCCTAACCCTAACCCTAAAACTA
>NW_028113036.1:12500-22500 GCF_964234715.1 Podarcis melisellensis | reverse complement strand
CCCTAACCCTAACCCTAACCCTAACCCTAATCTTGGATTGTTCTTGCGGTGTTCATTCACCCTAACCCTAACCCTAACCCTAACCCTAACCCTAACCCTAACACTAACACTAACCCTTATCTTGGATTGTTCTTGCGGTGTTCATTCATCCTAACCCTAACCCTAACCCTAACCCTAACCCTAACCCTAACCCTAACCCTAACCCTAACCCTAACCCCAACCCTAACCCTAACCCTAACCCTAACCCTAACCCTAACCCTAACCCTAACCCTAACCCTAATCTTGGATTGTTCTTGTGGTGTTCATTCATCCTAACCATAACCCTAACCCTAACCCTAACCCTAACCCTATTCTTGGATTGTTCTTGCGGTGTTCATTCACCCTAACCCTAACCCTAACCCTAACCCTAACCCTAACCCTAACCCTAACCCTAACCCTAATCTTGGATTGTTCTTGTGATTTTCATTCATCCTAACCCTAACCCTAACCCTAACCCTAACCCTAACCCTAACCCTAACCCTAATCTTGGATTGTTCTTGCGGTGTTCATTCACCCTAACCCTAACCCTAACCCTAACCCTAACCCTAACCCTAACCCTAACCCTAACACTAACCCTTATCTTGGATTGTTCTTGCGGTGTTCATTCATCCTAACCCTAACCCTAACCCTAACCCTAACCCTAACCCTAACCCTAACCCTAACCCTAACCCTAACCCTAACCCTAACCCTAACCCCAACCCTAACCCTAACCCTAACCCTAACCCTAACCCTAACCCTAACCCTAACCCTAACCCTAACCCTAATCTTGGATTGTTCTTGTGGTGTTCATTCATCCTAACCATAACCCTAACCCTAACCCTAACCCTAACCCTAACCCTAACCCTAACCCTATTCTTGGATTGTTCTTGCGGTGTTCATTCACCCTAACCCTAACCCTAACCCTAACCCTAACCCTAATCCTAACCCTAACCCTAACCCTAACCCTAACCCTAACCCTAACCCTAACCCTATTCTTGGATTGTTCGTGCGGTGTTCATTCACCCTAACCCTAACCCTAACCCTAACCCTAACCCTAACCCTAACCCTAACCCTAATCTTGGATTGTTCTTGTGGTGTTCATTTATCCTAACCCTAACCCTAACCCTAACCCTAACCCTAACCCTAACCCTAACCCTAACCCTAACCCTAATCTTGGATTGTTCTTGCGGTGTTCATTCACCCTAACCCTAACCCTAACCCTAACCCTAACCCTAACCCTAATCTTGGATTGTTCTTGTAGTGTTGATTCATCCTAACCCTAACCCTAACCCTAACCCTAACCCTAACCCTAACCCTAACCCTAACCCTAATCTTGGATTGTTCTTGCGGTGTTCATTCATCCTAACCCTAACCCTAACCCTAACCCTAACCCTAACCCTAACCCTAAACCTAAACCTAACACTAACCCTTATCTTGGATTGTTCTTGCGGTGTTCATTCACCCTAACCCTAACCCTAACACTAACCCTAACCCTAACCCTAAAACTAACCCTAACCCTAACCCTTACCCTAACCCTAATCTTGGATTGCTCTTGCGGTGTTCATTCACCCTAACCCTAACCCTAACCCTAACCCTTGTTGGAATTCTGCTACCCGGTCATCGGTATGTGCCTATCTGATCAGGCACCGGCTGAATTCCTTAGACCTCCCTCCGGCGTCTCCCGGCAGGATAAACAACACGAGGTCCGTTCCGGCGATCTTCCTCAGGCTGTGAGGAAAACACACCAACTGCTTCTCCTTCTCTCCTCCTCCCTGCATATCCCCAGGGAGGGGAATCAGACACAGACAGTAAACGTATCTACATGTCTTTATTTGTGTCTTTTAGCAGTCATCCAGTAAACATGTCTGCTCTCTTCAACATACAGAGAGAAACTCCAACTCCACCCATGTACATCCTGTACAGGTCATATGACAAACCCACTGAGCTAACATCCGGTGCTCAGTACAGAATGGACTGCCCCTTTGTTCCCATGGCAACAGTCACAAACATCCTGTTTGGCTTTCCAGCCACAAGCAGCAGACTGTGCTGCCTTTGCTTGCTGCAGCTTTGGTGCTTTAGAATAACATCCTCCCCCTAAAGTATCAATGCGTGCTGCAAGCAAAGCGTCATCCAGAGAAGAAAACAAACAGTTGTTATACTTATAACATTCACCTGTTGTTTCAGTTCCACCCTTGGAACTACCCGCCACTGGTTTTACCAATGTACCTCTCTGGTTGTGTGACTTCCAAGGAATGAGTGCTTCTGCATTACCTTGGTTAACAACTCTCTGTTGTGCCTTTGTCTCTGACTCAGACACAGCTTCAATCTGACCTTGGTCGTTTACAACAGCAACAGCTAAGTAAGCAAACTCTTGTGAATACCTCTTGGGTGGTACACCCTTCGTTGCTCTCTCAGACCTACGTAAGAGGTGCTGCTCTTCTCTGCTTTCTGGTTCAGCCTCTGAACTCTCTGGAGAACCAGTACTAAGCTTAATCAGTGGTTCGTCCTCCTTTTCTGAGGGTCTGGTCATTATGTGAGATTTCCTCTCAATGACTGTGACAACTGAGCTGTCTGAGCTATCGCTGTCATCATCAGTACTACTGAACTCAATAAAATCAACATCATCATCATCATCAGAATCATCATCACCTGTGGGAAATGTTTGAACAATCACTCTCTCCTCTTCAGGAGCACTCTCTGGAAATTTTGTGAGAATCACCTGACCAGATTCAGACAAAATTACTCTGTAGAGACCCTTTTCATAACCCACAAAAATGCCTCTGGCATTCTTTACTCCACCTGGAGCTTCTGTTCTCACATGAGACCCAAAAACCTTGAAATGGGCAACAGAAGGTTTTCTGTGGAACAGTTTCTCAAAAGGAGAACTTCCCAACTCTTTTGAAAACTTTCTCAACCATGTGTAACAATATGACATCAGCGATTCAGCCCAGTACTCATGTGGCAGATGTGAACTAAGCAATTGCGCATGCATTCCCTTTTGCAATTCTTTGTTCACTCTACTACAAACACATTTATTCCAAGCTTCTTCGGAAGCTGCAAGTTTGTGTCTTATCCCTTTCTTCTTCAGGAACCTCTGGAACTCCTGTAAAAGAAAAATTGGCTTCTCATCTGTGCAAAGACAATCTATGTCAGCATCATGCATATTTTTAACCTTGTCACAAAACTCTTTAAACCTTTCTAAGGCTTCTTTCGGTCTCTCCAAAAGATAAATCCAGACAAAACCTGTAAAAGAATCAACACATATTAGGTAATACTTTGCATTGCCTCTAGATGGTTCTAAAGGACCAATCACATCAGCATACACCCGCTGAAATGCTCTTTTGCCCCTCGAGGTCACCTGCTTGGCGTCTTTCTCAGCTACACCTGCAAAAGAGATCATTTTAGAATCACAAGAATTACATTTCATGTAATCACTTTGATCAAAAGTCAACAAATACAGTCCATCTTTCTCTTTGGCAGAAAGATACAACTCTCCATCTTTGTAGATCTCGCAGTGTTGATCATCATAGGACAGTTTTAGTCCCTTCTTGGCAATCTGCGAAGCGCTGAGCAGATTGTACTTCAATTCTGGAACCAAATAAATATTGTTTATAGTCAAGTTCAGACTTTTAAGATACACAGTCCCAATTCCGGTCGCTTCCAGCTCTTGACCGTTGGCTTGTTGTACAGCGAAGCTTTGCTTCTTAAACGTAGAAAATAGTCCTCTGTGTCGACACATATGAACTGTGGCTCCAGTATCCAAAACAAAGAAATTCCCCGCTTCTGGTGTGGCTTTTAGCGACATCAAAGCCTTTGCAGTCTTTGCCTTTGGCTTGGTGTGACCTTTGTCTGACGTGTCAGACTTTGTGGAGCTTGCCTTAGCTCCTTTCTTCCGACGTGGCTTCGTACAGTTCCGCTGTAGATGCCCAGTCTGGTCACAATTGTAGCATCGGACAACGTTCATAGCTACAGCATCTCCTCCAGTAGCTTGAGCAGTGGGGGCGTTAGAACTCCGTTCTTCCCTCCCCCTGTCCTTCACGTCCAGGGCTGCAAGCCTGTCATGTTCATTCAACACGACGGCAAAGACCCTCTCCGACGTGAGTTCATTCGCTGGGAGAGACCCCAGCTGACTGGCAACTGTTTTGTAAGTCCGATTCAGGCTGTTGATCACCATGAAGCAAAACACTTCCTCCTGCAAACGGAAATTGCGTTCGACCATCTGTTGACGCAGAAATTTCATTTCCGTCAGGTGCGCTTGAACATCTCCATCAGGCGCTAGCCTCAGGTTGGTCAGCTTCTCAAAATACAGCAACGCTGAAGAACCTGCATCTCTCTGATGTGTCCTTCTTAGCGTGTTCCAAACATCTCTCGCGTGCTCTAAGCCTTGTATGTGGATCAATTGCGAATCTGACACACACAGGATTATAGCAGTTCTGGCCTTCACATCCTGTGACTGCCAAGCACGCGTTGGCGCTGCAGGAATGGGGTTCTCAATCACGTCAAACAGTTTCTGATTCTGCAGCAGAGCCTTCATCTTAATAGACCAAGATGCATAATTGTCACTGGTCAAAAGGGGCGGAGAAGGCAGGGCTCCCCCCTTCTTGGCATCCATTTTGAGTCCTTGCATTGACTCTCAAAACACAAGCCTCTAAAATCCAAAGCTGGCTTGTTTACACTCTGTGCACCTGGCAGCTCTCAACGCTGGCTGCGTTGGAAATTTCCAAGAGCTCCTCAGCCTTTGTAGTCATAACATTCTATTGTTGCTTTCACTTCTCCTCTCTGAGGATTAGCCTTCACTGAAAGGCGTCGCTTAGCAACAGTACATTCCAATCCCTTGGAGAAGAAACCACAGGAATGTTTGGTATGCGGTTTCACTTTTAACTGGAGCTGTTTCCCATACGCTGCTCCCTCGAAGCAGAGAAATAACTCAATCTGCTTTCACTCTTCTAAGCCCGAAAATCACATACCTGGGCTCCGTGGCTTTTGCTTCAGCTTGCTCTGGTCAGCTTCTGGCTGCAGAGAATCAGCCTTCTCACCTCAGGTCAGGCATCCATGGAAGCCACTTCTTGATGCAGAGGGCGATGAAAACAGGAACCATCAGCTCTGCTACCAATGTTGGAATTCTGCTACCCGGTCATCGGTATGTGCCTATCTGATCAGGCACCGGCTGAATTCCTTAGACCTCCCTCCGGCGTCTCCCGGCAGGATAAACAACACGAGGTCCGTTCCGGCGATCTTCCTCAGGCTGTGAGGAAAACACACCAACTGCTTCTCCTTCTCTCCTCCTCCCTGCATATCCCCAGGGAGGGGAATCAGACACAGACAGTAAACGTATCTACATGTCTTTATTTGTGTCTTTTAGCAGTCATCCAGTAAACATGTCTGCTCTCTTCAACATACAGAGAGAAACTCCAACTCCACCCATATACATCCTGTACAGGTCATATGACAAACCCACTGAGCTAACATCCGGTGCTCAGTACAGAATGGACTGCCCCTTTGTTCCCATGGCAACAGTCACAAACATCCTGTTTGGCTTTCCAGCCACAAGCAGCAGACTGTGCTGCCTTTGCTTGCTGCAGCTTTGGTGCTTTAGAATAACAACCCTAACCCTAACCCTAACCCTAACC
Organism: Podarcis melisellensis; assembly: GCF_964234715.1. Taxonomy (NCBI): domain Eukaryota; kingdom Metazoa; phylum Chordata; class Lepidosauria; order Squamata; family Lacertidae; genus Podarcis; species Podarcis melisellensis. Next base: position 16,852 of record NW_028113036.1, on the reverse strand, counting down.
CTAACCCTAACCCTAACCCTAACCCTAACCCTAACCCTAATCTTGGATTGTTCTTGCGGTGTTCATTCACCCTAACCCTAACCCTAACCCTAACCCTAACCCTAACCCTAACCCTAACCCTAACCCTAACCCTAGCCCTAATCTTGCTATGTTCTTGCGTTGTTCATTCACACTATCCCTAACCCTAACCCTAACCCTAACCCTAACCCTAATCTTGGATTGTTCTTGTTGTGTTCATTCATCCTAACCCTAACCCTAACCCTAACCCTAACCCTAACCCTAACCCTAACCCTAACCCTAACCCTAACTCTAACCCTAACCCTAACCCTAACCCTAATCTTGGATTGTTCTTGTAGTGTTCATTCATCCTAACCCTAACCCTAACCCTAACCCTAACCCTAACCCTAACCCTAACCCTAACCCTAACCCTAACCCTAACCCTAACCCTAACCCCAACCCTAACCCTAACCCTAACCCTAACCCTAACCCTAACCCTAACCCTAACCCTAACCCTAACCCTAACCCTAATCTTGGATTGTTCTTGTGGTGTTCATTCATCCTAACCCTAACCCTAACCCTAACCCTAACCCTAACCCTAACCCTAACCCTAACCCTAACCCTAACCCTAACCCTAACCCTAACCCTATTCTTGGATTGTTCTTGCGGTGTTCATTCACCCTAACCCTAACCCTAACCCTAACCCTAACCCTAATCTTGGATTGTTCTTGTGGTGTTCATTCATCCTAACCCTAACCCTAACCCTAACCCTAACCCTAACCCTAACCCTAACCCTAACCCTAACCCTAACCCTAATCTTGGATTGTTCTTGCGGTGTTCATTCACCCTAACCCTAACCCTAACCCTAACCCTAACCCTAACCCTAACCCTAACCCTAACCCTAACCCTAACCCTAATCTTGGATTGTTCTTGTAGTGTTCATTCACCCTAACCCTAACCCTAACCCTAACCCTAACCCTATTCTTGGATTGTTCTTCCGGTGTTCATTCACTCTAACCCTAACCCTAACCCTAACCCTAACCCTAACCCTAACCCTAACCCTAACCCTATTCTTGGATTGTTCTTGCGGTGTTCATTCACCCTAACCCTAACGCTAACCCTAACCCTAACCCTAAACCTAACACTAACCCTTATCTTGGATTGTTCTTGCGGTGTTCATTCACCCTAACCCTAACCCTAACCCTAACCCTTACCCTTACCCTTACCCTAACCCTAACCCTAACCCTAACCCTAACCCTAACCCTAACCCTAACCCTATTCTTGGATTGTTCTTGCGGTGTTCATTCACCCTAACCCTAACCCTAACCCTAACCCTAACCCTAACCCTAACCCTAACCTTAACCCTAACCCTAACCCTAACCCTAACCCTAACCCTAACCCTAACCTTAACCCTTACCCTAACCCTAACCCTAATCTTGGATTGTTCTTGTGGTGTTCATTCATCCTAACCCTAACCCTAACCCTAACCCTAACCCTAACCCTAACCCTAACCCTAACCCTAATCTTGGATTGTTCTTGTAGTGTTCATTCATCCTAACCCTAACCCTAACCCTAACCCTAACCCTAACCCTAACCCTAACCCTAACCCTAACCCCAACCCTAACCCTAACCCTAACCCTAACCCTAACACTAACACTAACACTAACCCTTATCTTGGATTGTTCTTGCGGTGTTCATTCATCCTAACCCTAACCCTAACCCTAACCCTAACCCTAACCCTAACCCTAACCCTAACGCTAACCCTAACCCTAACCCTAACCCTAACCCTAACCCTAAACCTAACACTAACCCTTATCTTGGATTGTTCTTGCGGTGTTCATTCACCCTAACCCTAACCCTTACCCTAACCCTAATCTTGGATTGCTCTTGCGGTGTTCATTCACCCTAACCCTAACCCTAACCCTAACCCTAACCCTAACCCTAACCCTAACCCTAACCCTAACCCTAATCTTGGATTGTTCTTGCGGTGTTTATTCACCCTAACCCTAACCCTAACCCTAACCCTAACCCTAACCCTAACCCTAACCCTAACCCTAACCCTAACCCTAATCTTGGTATGTTCTTGCGTTGTTCATTCACACTATCCCTAACCCTAACCCTAACCCTAACCCTAATCTTGGATTGTTCTTGTTGTGTTCATTCGTCCTAACCCTAACCCTAACCCTAACCCTAACCCTAACCCTAACCCTAATCTTGGATTGTTCTTGTAGTGTTCATTCATCCTAACCCTAACCCTAACCCTAACCCTAACCCTAACCCTAACCCCAACCCTAACCCTAACCCTAACCCTAACCCTAACCCTAATCTTGGATTGTTCTTGTGGTGTTCATTCATCCTAACCCTAACCCTAACCCTAACCCTAACCCTAACCCTAAGCCTAACCCTAAGCCTAACCCTAACCCTAACCCTAACCCTAACCCTAACCCTAACCCTAACCCTAACCCTAACCCTATTCTTGGATTGTTCTTGCGGTGTTCATTCACCCTAACCCTAACCCTAACCCTAACCCTAACCCTAATCTTGGATTTTTCTTGTGGTATTCATTCATCCTAACCCTAACCCTAACCCTAACCCTAACCCTAACCCTAACCCTAACCCTAACCCTAACCCTAACCCTAACCCTAATCTTGGATTGTTCTTGTTGTGTTCATTCATCCTAACCCTAACCCTAACCCTAACCCTAACCCTAACCCTAACCCTAACCCTAACCATAACCCTAATCTTGGATTGTTCTTGTAGTGTTCATTCATCCTAACCCTAACCCTAACCCTAACCCTAACCCTAACCCTAACCCTAACCCTAACCCTAACCCTAACCCCAACCCTAACCCTAACCCTAACCCTAACCCTAACCCTAACCCTAACCCTAACCCTAATCTTGGATTGTTCTTGTGGTGTTCATTCATCCTAACCCTAACCCTAACCCTAACCCTAACCCTAACCCTAACCCTAACCCTAACCCTAAGCCTAACCCTAACCCTAACCCTAACCCTAACCCTAACCCTAACCCTAACCCTATTCTTGGATTGTTCTTGCAGTGTTCATTCACCCTAACCCTAACCCTAACCCTAACCCTAACCCTAACCCTAATCTTGGATTGTTCTTGTGGTGTTCATTCATCCTAACCCTAACCCTAACCCTAACCCTAACCCTAACCCTAATCTAGGATTGTTCTTGTAGTGTTCATTCACCCTAACCCTAACCCTAACCCTAACCCTAACCCTAACCCTAACCCTAACCCTAACCCTAACCCTATTCTTGGATTGTTCTTCCGGTGTTCATTCACCCTAACCCTAACCCTAACCCTAACCCTAACCCTAACCCTAACCCTAACCCTATTCTTGGATTGTTCTTGCGGTGTTCATTCACCCTAACCCTAACCCTAACCCTAACCCTAACTCTAACCTTAACCCTTACCCTAACCCTAACCCTAATCTTGGATTGTTCTTGTGGTGTTCATTCATCCTAACCCTAACCCTAACCCTAACCCTAACCCTAACCCTAATCCTAACCCTAACCCTAACCCTAACCCTAACCCTAACCCTAACCCTAACCCTAACCCTAATCTTGGATTGTTCTTGTAGTGTTCATTCATCCTAACCCTAACCCTAACCCTAACCCTAACCCTAACCCTAACCCTAACCCTAACCCTAACCCTAACCCTAACCCTAACCCTAACCCTAACCCTAACCCTAACCCCAACCCTAACCCTAACCCTAACCCTAACCCTAACCCTAACCCTAATCTTGGATTGTTCTTGTGGTGTTCATTCATCCTAACCCTAACCCTAACCCTAACCCTACCCTAACCCTAACCCTAACCCTAACCCTAACCCTAAGCCTAACCCTAACCCTAACCCTAACCCTAACCCTAACCCTAACCCTAACCCTAACCCTATTCTTGGATTGTTCTTGCGGTGTTCATTCACCCTAACCCTAACCCTAACCCTAACCCTAACCCTAACCCTAACCCTAATCTTGGATTGTTCTTGTGGTGTTCATTCATCCTAACCCTAACCCTAACCCTAACCCTAACCCTAACCCTAACCCTAACCCTAACCCTAATCTTGGATTGTTCTTGCGGTGTTCATTCACCCTAACCCTAACCCTAACCCTAACCCTAACCCTAACCCTAACCCTAACCCTAATCTTGGATTGTTCTTGTAGTGTTCATTCACCCTAACCCTAACCCTAACCCTAACCCTAACCCTAACCCTAACCCTAACCCTAACCCTATTCTTGGATTGTTCTTCCGGTGTTCATTCACTCTAACCCTAACCCTAACCCTAACCCTAACCCTAACCCTAACCCTAACCCTAACCCTAACCCTAACCCT
>NW_028113037.1:157500-165000 GCF_964234715.1 Podarcis melisellensis | reverse complement strand
TGGATTGTTCTTGCGGTGTTCATTCATCCTAACCCTAACCCTAACCCTAACCCTAACCCTAACCCTAACCCTAACCCTAATCTTGGATTGTTCTTGCGGTGTTCATTCATCCTAACCCTAACCCTAACCCTAACCCTAACCCTAACCCCAACCCCAACCCTAACCCTAACCCTAACCCTAACCCTAACCCTAACCCTAACCCTAACCCTAACCCTAACCCTAACCCTAACCCTGATCTTAGATTGTTCTTGTGGTGTTCATTCATCCTAACCCTAACCCTAACCCTAACCCTAACCCTAATCTTGGATTGTTCTTGCGGTGTTCATTCACCCTAACCCTAATCGTAACCCTAACCCTAACCCTAACCCTAACCCCAACCCTAACCCTATTCTTGGATTGTTCTTGCGGTGTACATTCACCCTAACCCTAACCCTAACCCTAACCCTAACCCTAACCCTAACCCTAACCCCAAGCTTGGATTGTTCTTGCGGTGTTCATTCACCCTAACCCTAACCCTAATCTTGGATTGCACTTGCGGTGTTCATTCACCCTAACCCTAGCCCTAACCCTAACCCTAACCTTAACCCTAACCCTAACCCTAACCGTAACCCTAACCCTAACCCTAACCCTAACCCTAACCCTAATCTTGGATTGTTCTTGCGTTGTTCTTTCACCGAAACCCTAACCCTAACCCTAACCCTAATCTTGGATTGTTCTTGTGGTGTTCATTCATCCTAACCCTAACCCTAACCCTAACCCTAACCCTAACCCTAACCCTAACCCTAACCCTAACCCTAACCCTAATCTTGGATTGTTCTTGTAGTGTTCATTCATCCTAACCCTAACCCTAACCCTAACCTTAACCCTAATCTTGGATTGTTCTTGCGGTGTTCATTCATCCTAACCCTAACCCTAACCCTAACCCTAACCCTAACCCTAACCCTAATCTTGGATTGTTCTTGCGGTGTTCATTCATCCTAACCCTAACCCTAACCCTAACCCTAACCCCAACCCTAACCCTAACCCTAACCCTAACCCTAACCCTAACCCAAACCCTAATCTTAGATTGTTCTTGTGGTGTTCATTCATCCTAACCCTAACCCTAACCCTAACCCTAACCCTAACCCTAACCCTAACCCTAACCCTAACCCTAACCCTAATCTTGGATTGTTCTTGCGGTGTTCATTCACCCTAACCCTAATCATAACCCTAACCCTAACCCCAACCCTAACCCTATTCTTGGATTGTTCTTGCGGTGTACATTCACCCTAACCCTAACCCTAACCCTAACCCTAACCCTAACCCTAACCCTAACCCTAACCCTAACCCTAACCCCAAGCTTGGATTGTTCTTGCGGTGTTCATTCACCCTAACCCTAACCCTAATCTTGGATTGCTCTTGCGGTGTTCATTCACCCTAACCCTAACCCTAACCCTAACCTTAACCCTAACCCTAACCCTAACCCTAACCCTAACCCTAACCCTAACCCTAACCCTAACCCTAATCTTGGATTGTTCTTGCGGTGTTCATTCATCCTAACCCTAACCCTAACCCTAACCCTAACCCTAACCCTAACCCTAACCCTAACCCTAACCCTAACCCTAACCCTAACACTAACACTAACCCTAACCCTAATCTTGGATTGCTCTTGCGGTGTTCATTCACCCTAACCCTAACCCTAACCCTAACCCTAACCCTAACCTTAACCCTAACCCTAACCCTAACCCTAACCCTAACCCTAACCCTAACCCTAACCCTAACCCTAATCTTGGATTGTTCTTGCGTTGTTCTTTCACCGAAACCCTAACCCTAACCCTAACCCTAATCTTGGATTGTTCTTGTGGTGTTCATTCATCCTAACCCTAACCCTAACCCTAACCCTAACCCTAACCCTAACCCTAACCCTAACCCTAACCCTAATCTTGGATTGTTCTTGTAGTGTTCATTCATCCTAACCCTAACCCTAACCCTAACCCTAACCCTAACCCTAACCCTAATCTTGGATTGTTCTTGCGGTGTTCATTCATCCTAACCCTAACCCTAACCCTAACCCTAACCCTAACCCTAACCCTAACCCTAACCCTAACCCTAACCCTAACCCTAACCCTAATCTTGGATTGTTCTTGCGGTGTTCATTCATCCTAACCCTAACCCTAACCCTAACCCTAACCCTAACCCTAACCCTAACCCAAACCCTAATCTTAGATTGTTCTTGTGGTGTTCATTCATCCTAACCCTAACCCTAACCCTAACCCTAACCCTAACCCTAACCCTAACCCTAACCCTAACCCTAACCCTAATCTTGGATTGTTCTTGCGGTGTTCATTCACCCTAACCCTAATCGTAACCCTAACCCTAACCCCAACCCTAACCCTATTCTTGGATTGTTCTTGCGGTGTACATTCACCCTAACCCTAACCCTAACCCTAACCCTAACCCTAACCCTAACCCTAACCCTAACCCTAATCTTGGATTGTTCTTGTGGTGTTCATTCATCCTAACCCTAACCCTAACCCTAACCCTGATCTTGGATTGTTCTTGCGGTGTTCCTTCACCCTAACCCTAACCCTAACCCTAACCCTAACCCTAACCCTAACCCTAATCCTAATCTTGGATTGTTCTTGTGGCGTTCATTCATCCTAACCCTAACCCTAACCCTAACCCTAACCCTAACCCTAACCCTAACCCGAACCCGAACCCGAACCCGAACCCGAACCCTAACCCTAACCCTAACCCTAACCCTAACCCTAACCCTAACCCTAACCCTAATCTTGGATTGTTCTTGCGGTGTTCATTCACCCTAACCCTAACCCTAACCCTAACCCTAACCCTAACCCAAGCCCAAACCCTAACCCTAATCTTGGATTGTTCTTGTGGTGTTCATTCATCCTAACCCTAACCCTAAAACTAACCCTAACCCTAACCCTAACCCTAACCCTAACCCTAACCCTAACCCTAACCCTAACCCTAACCCTAACCCTAACCCTAATCTTGGATTGTTCTTGCGGTGTTCATTCATCCTAACCCTAACCCTAACCCTAACCCTAACCCTAACCCTAACCCTAATCTTGGATTGTTCTTGCGGTGTTCATTCATCCTAACCCTAACCCTAACCCTAACCCTAACCCTAACCCTAACCCTAACCCTAACCCTAACCCTAACCCTATTATTGGATTGTTCTTGCGGTGTTCATTCACCCTAACCCTAACGCTAACCCTATCCCTAACCCTAACCCTAACCCTAACCCTAACCCTAACCCTAACCCTAATCTTGGATTGTTCTTGCGGTGTTCATTCATCCTAACCCTAACCGTAACCCTAACCCTAACCCTAACTCTAACCCTAACCCTATTCTTGGATTGTTCTTGCGGTGTTCATTTACCCTAACCCTAACCCTAACCCTTACCCTTACCCTTACCCTTACCCTAACCCTAACCCTAACCCTAACCCTAACCCTAACCCTAACCCTAACCCTAACCCTAACCCTATTCTTGGATTGTTCTTCCGGTGTTCATTCACCCTAAGCCTAAGCCTAAGCCTAAACCTAAGCCTAAGCCTAAGCCTAAGCCTAAGCCTAAGCCTAACCCTAACCCTAACCCTAACCCTAACCCTAACCCTAACCCTAACCCTAACCCTAACCCTAACCCTAACCCTAACCCTATCCCTATTCTTGGATTGTTCTTGCGGTGTTCATTCACCCTAACCCTAACCCTAACCCTAACCCTAACCCTAACCCTAACCCTAACCCTAACCCTAACCCTAACCCTAACCCTAACCCTAACCCTAATCTTGGATTGTTTTTGTGGTGTTCATTCATCCTAACCCTAACCCTAACCGTAACCCTAACCCTAATCTTGGATTGTTCTTGCGGTGTTCATTCACCCTAACCCTAACCCTAACCCTAACCCTAACCCTAACCCTAACCCTAATCTTGGATTGTTCTTGTGGTGTTCATTCATCCTAACCCTAACCCTAACCCTAACCCTGATCTTGGATTGTTCTTGCGGTGTTCCTTCACCCTAACCCTAACCTTAACCCTAACCCTAACCCTAACCCTAACCCTAACCCTAATCCTAATCTTGGATTGTTCTTGTGGCGTTCATTCATCCTAACCCTAACCCTAACCCTAACCCTAACCCTAACCCTAACCCGAACCCGAACCCGAACCCGAACCCGAACCCTAACCCTAATCTTGGATTGTTCTTGCGGTGTTCATTCACCCTAACCCTAACCCTAACCCTAACCCTAACCCAAGCCCAAACCCTAACCCTAATCTTGGATTGTTCTTGTGGTGTTCATTCATCCTAACCCTAACCCTAACTCTAACCCTAACCCTAACCCTAACCCTAACCCTAACCCTAACCCTAACCCTAACCCTAACCCTAATCTTGGATTGTTCTTGCGGTGTTCATTCATCCTAACCCTAACCCTAACCCTAACCCTAACCCTAACCCTAACCCTAACCCTAACCCTAACCCTAACCCTATTCTTGGATTGTTCTTGCGGTGTTCATTCACCCTAACCCTAACGCTAACCCTATCCCTAACCCTAACCCTAACCCTAACCCTAACCCTAACCCTAACCCTAACCCTAACCCTAATCTTGGATTGTTCTTGCGGTGTTCATTCATCCTAACCCTAACCGTAACCCTAACCCTAACCCTAACTCTAACCCTAACCCTATTCTTGGATTGTTCTTGCGGTGTTCATTTACCCTAACCCTAACCCTAACCCTAACCCTTACCCTTACCCTTACCCTAACCCTAACCCTAACCCTAACCCTAACCCTAACCCTAACCCTAATCTTGGATTGTTCATGCGTTGTTCTTTCACCGAAACCCTAACCCTAACCCTAACCCTAACCCTAATCTTGGATTGTTCTTGTAGTGTTCATTCATCCTAACCCTAACCCTAACCCTAATCTTGGATTGTTCTTGCGGTGTTCATTCATCCTAACCCTAACCCTAACCCTAACCCTAACCCTAACCCTAACCCTAACCCTAACCCTAATCTTGGATTGTTCTTGCGGTGTTCATTCATCCTAACCCTAACCCTAACCCTAACCCTAACCCTAACCCTAACCCCAACCCCAACCCTAACCCTAACCCTAACCCTAACCCTAACCCTAACCCTAACCCTAACCCTAACCCTAACCCTGATCTTAGATTGTTCTTGTGGTGTTCATTCATCCTAACCCTAACCCTAACCCTAACCCTAACCCTAATCTTGGATTGTTCTTGCGGTGTTCATTCACCCTAACCCTAATCGTAACCCTAACCCTAACCCTAACCCTAACCCCAACCCTAACCCTATTCTTGGATTGTTCTTGCGGTGTACATTCACCCTAACCCTAACCCTAACCCTAACCCTAACCCTAACCCTAACCCTAACCCTAACCCTAACCCTAACCCTAACCCCAAGCTTGGATTGTTCTTGCGGTGTTCATTCACCCTAACCCTAACCCTAATCTTGGATTGCACTTGCGGTGTTCATTCACCCTAACCCTAGCCCTAACCCTAACCCTAACCTTAACCCTAACCCTAACCCTAACCGTAACCCTAACCCTAACCCTAACCCTAACCCTAACCCTAATCTTGGATTGTTCTTGCGTTGTTCTTTCACCGAAACCCTAACCCTAACCCTAACCCTAATCTTGGATTGTTCTTGTGGTGTTCATTCATCCTAACCCTAACCCTAACCCTAACCCTAACCCTAACCCTAACCCTAACCCTAACCCTAACCCTAATCTTGGATTGTTCTTGTAGTGTTCATTCATCCTAACCCTAACCCTAACCCTAACCTTAACCCTAATCTTGGATTGTTCTTGCGGTGTTCATTCATCCTAACCCTAACCCTAACCCTAACCCTAACCCTAACCCTAACCCTAACCCTAACCCTAACCCTAACCCTAATCTTGGATTGTTCTTGCGGTGTTCATTCATCCTAACCCTAACCCTAACCCTAACCCTAACCCTAACCCCAACCCTAACCCTAACCCTAACCCTAACCCTAACCCTAACCCAAACCCTAATCTTAGATTGTTCTTGTGGTGTTCATTCATCCTAACCCTAACCCTAACCCTAACCCTAACCCTAACCCTAACCCTAACCCTAACCCTAACCCTAACCCTAATCTTGGATTGTTCTTGCGGTGTTCATTCACCCTAACCCTAATCATAACCCTAACCCTAACCCCAACCCTAACCCTATTCTTGGATTGTTCTTGCGGTGTACATTCACCCTAACCCTAACCCCAAGCTTGGATTGTTCTTGCGGTGTTCATTCACCCTAACCCTAACCCTAATCTTGGATTGCTCTTGCGGTGTTCATTCACCCTAACCCTAACCCTAACCCTAACCTTAACCCTAACCCTAACCCTAACCCTAACCCTAACCCTAACCCTAACCCTAACCCTAACCCTAACCCTAACCCTAACCCTAACCCTAACCCTAATCTTGGATTGTTCTTGCGGTGTTCATTCATCCTAACCCTAACCCTAACCCTAACCCTAACCCTAACCCTAACCCTAACCCTAACCCTAACACTAACACTAACCCTAACCCTAATCTTGGATTGCTCTTGCGGTGTTCATTCACCCTAACCCTAACCCTAACCCTAACCCTAACCCTAACCTTAACCCTAACCCTAACCCTAACCCTAACCCTAACCCTAACCCTAACCCTAATCTTGGATTGTTCTTGCGTTGTTCTTTCACCGAAACCCTAACCCTAACCCTAACCCTAATCTTGGATTGTTCTTGTGGTGTTCATTCATCCTAACCCTAACCCTAACCCTAACCCTAACCCTAACCCTAACCCTAACCCTAACCCTAACCCTAATCTTGGATTGTTCTTGTAGTGTTCATTCATCCTAACCCTAACCCTAACCCTAAACCTAACCCTAATCTTGGATTGTTCTTGCGGTGTTCATTCATCCTAACCCTAACCCTAACCCTAACCCTAACCCTAACCCTAACCCTAACCCTAACCCTAACCCTAACCCTAACCCTAATCTTGGATTGTTCTTGCGGTGTTCATTCATCCTAACCCTAACCCTAACCCTAACCCTAACCCTAACCCTAACCCTAACCCTAACCCAAACCCTAATCTTAGATTGTTCTTGTGGTGTTCATTCATCCTAACCCTAACCCTAACCCTAACCCTAACCCTAACCCTAACCCTAACCCTAACCCTAACCCTAACCCTAACCCTAATCTTGGATTGTTCTTGCGGTGTTCATTCACCCTAACCCTAATCGTAACCCTAACCCTAACCCCAACCCTAACCCTATTCTTGGATTGTTCTTGCGGTGTACATTCACCCTAACCCTAACCCTAACCCTAACCCTAACCCTAACCCTAACCCTAACCCCAAGCTTGGATTGTTCTTGCGGTGTTCATTCACCCTAACCCTAACCCTAATCTTGGATTGCTCTTGCGGTGTTCATTCACCCTAACCCTAACCCTAACCCTAACCCTAACCCTAACCCTAACCTTAACCCTAA
>NW_028113037.1:100000-105000 GCF_964234715.1 Podarcis melisellensis | reverse complement strand
GGCTTTTCCCTTATCCTGCCACAAGTAGGCATGCCATCCAAATCTGGCATCAAAACCTTCAAGATCTAATAAGTCTGGGTTTTTTAGGGTCGCCCATTCCTTTACCCAGCAGAGGCAGGCGGCATCATAGTAGAGCCTCAAATCTGGGACTGCAAAGCCCCCCCTCTCTCTTGCATCTGTCAGGTGTTTAAACTTAATTCTGGCCCTTTTTCCTTGCCATATGAACCTCGCCAAAGTTCTCTGCCAGGTCTTAAAGCAGGCTGTTCCTCTAATTATGGGGATACTCTGGAAAAGAAACAGTAATTTTGGTAGGATGTTCATCTTGATCGCGGACATCCTGCCAGACCATGACAACTTTAATCTACTCCAGGTATCTAAGTCTTTTTTAATTTCCTTCCAGACCTTGGTATAATTGTCTTCTAATAAATTTATATTCTTTGGCGAGATCCATATTCCCAAGTATTTAACTTTTTTCACTACTTTAATGCCTACCGATTGTTCCAGCTGGTTCTTGGCGGGTCCATCTAGGTTCTTCACTAAAATTTTAGTTTTATTTTTATTCAGTTTGGACCCCGACAGCTTACCGAATTCTTCTATAATCTTTACAGTGTTACTAACGCTGTCCATTGGCTCCTCTAGGGTTAACACCAGGTCGTCGGCGTAAGCCTTCAACTTGTATTCCTTCTCCCCAATTTTTATTCCCCTTATTCTTAATGATTCCCTTATCTTATTTGCCAATATCTCTAAAACCGTGATAAATAGAAGGGGGGACAAGGGGCAACCTTGTCTTGTGCCTTTTCTTATTGGGAAGGGGCTGGAGAGATTGTCATTTATGATCAGGCTGGCCCTTTGTCCTGAGTAAATTGCTTTTATTCCTTCGAGAAAAGGGCCCTCTATTCCCAATGTCTTCATGCACCGTATTAGGAAATTCCAAGAAACATTATCGAATGCTTTTTCAGCATCAATAAATATCAATGCGGCCGGGATATCAATCTTCATATCTAAATATTCAATGATGTTCACTACATGTCTGACATTGTCTTTTAGTTGTCTATTCGGTAGAAATCCCACTTGATCTTTATGAATGATCCTCATTAGGGACTTTTTAATCCTATTCGCCAAGATCTCTGCAAAGATCTTATAGTCATTATTAAGCAGGGAGATTGGTCTGTAATTTCTTATGTCTGTTTTCTCTGTTTCGGATTTTGGTATTAACGTAATATGTGCTTCCCTCCATGACTCGGGAATCGTCCCTCCCTGCAAGATGTTATTAATGACCTCAGTAAGTACCGGTGCAATGTAGTCTCCTAATGACTTATAATATTTGGCAGTTAATCCGTCCGGGCCAGGGGCTTTCCCGATTTTCATTTTCTTAATGGCCTCTTTTGTTTCCTCTATCGTGATCCTCTTATTTAGATGTTTTTTTTCCTCTTCGGTTAAGCAAATCCCTCCACATTCTACCAGGTATCTTTCTATTTCTGCTTCCTCTTCCTCTCCCTTTTCGTACAACTTTCCATAAAATTGGACAAATCTTTTTTCTATTTCAGCTGTCTCTTCCACTCTTTGATCATCTATTATAAGTTTATTTATCACATTTTGCTTTTTTCTTTTCCTTAACTGCCACGCCAGCAGCTTTCCAGGTTTATTAGCTGACTCGAAATATCTCTGCTTCATATATTTAATTTTCCACTCCACCTCCTGTTCTAGTAAAGCTGAATATTGTGCCTGTAGTATGTTAAGGGTTTGTTTAACTCTATCGTCTCCTGGTTTTATCGCTTGTTTTTTTTCACAATCTTTTAGTTGAGTGAGGATCTCTTCTTTCTTTTGATTTCTCAATCTCTTCCTGTAGCTATTTTGTTGTATCAGGAGGCCTCTCATGACCGCCTTACTGGCGTCCCAGACTATGTCGATGGTCGTACCCTTATTCAAATTTAACTCTAAAAAATTCTTAAGGGTGTCTTTGGCTTTGTCCATAACCTCCTCATTTTCAAGGAGGTAATCATTCATCCTCCATCTGTATGGGCCTGAAGGCTTCTTTTTTATTTCCACAGTTATTGGGCAGTGGTCTGATAGGGTTCTAGGGTGAATTTCGCATTCCCCTACTCTCGTCACAATTGCTCTAGATACCCATATCTGGTCTATTCTACCCCAGCTCTGGTGGGGTTCTGAGAAAAAAGTGAATTGTTTTACTGCCGGGTTTCTATACCTCCATATATCAATTAGGTCGAGGTTTTCCTCAAGATTTGTAAAGGATCTTGGTAACTTCCCTTGGTTTATTTTCCCCTTTTTTATGTTTCTATCCATATTCGGTATAGGTACCCCGTTTAGGTCTCCGAGCAGTATTAATTTATGATCTTCCAATTCTAATAATATTTGCTCTAATTTTTCAAAGAATTCGGCTTTGTTTGTATTAGGGGCATACACCGTTACCACATTTAATTTTTCTCCCTGACAGTTGAGTTGAATTCCTACTATTCTTCCTTCATCATCTTTACAAATTAAAGTCGGGTCCCATTTTTCTTTAACATATATCACTACTCCCTTTTTCTTATTTATTCCCGAGTTGACAAATTCTACTCCTAATTTTTTATTTACCAAAATATGTCTATGTTTTTTTGCTATGTGCGTCTCTTGAAAACATATTACGTCATAGTTCTTGTTTTTCAAAACTTTCTCGATTTTATTCCTTTTATGTTTCTCGTTCAGTCCGTTCACATTCCAGGATAAAAATTTCAGTGAAGAAGTTATCGTTTAAGTTTGCAATACAATAAACTCTCAGAACCGTTCTACCAGCTTAAAGTCTGGCGCCCTTGTTCTCTAGGACCTCCTCCTCTCCTGCCGCTTCCCTTCCCACTGCGGCTTCACTCTTTTCATTTTCATCCTCGGTCCCTCCCTCTTCCCTTCCCGGTCCCCTCCCTCTCCATCTCTCTTGTTTTTCATCCACCTCCCCATCTAGTAACTTGCTTTCTATCCTGCCAAGCTCCTTCTCATATCTTCTCATGAATTTTTCAGCTTCCTGGGAATCCAGTAGTCTAAATTTCTTATCTTTATAGAAAAAGGTGATCCCTTCCGGGAATTCCCATCTATACTGTATGTCGTTTCTTTTCAAAATGCCCACCACCTGTCTAAATCCTTCTCTTTTACGCAACAGTCTTGTTGGTATTTCTTTGTATATAATAATGGGCCTCCCGCCAATTTTTAATTTATTCCGGTAACTTGTTTTTAAGATCAGATTTTTCATTTCCAACGAGTTGAAAATTACTAGACAGTCCCCTATAAATTTATTTGCTTTTAGGTGTTGGGGTTTTGTTTTAATTCTAAATGCATTCTCAATGGTAAGGGCCACTTCTTCTTCTTTTAAACCCAGCCAATTTGATAATTCCTTAACCATTTTTCCTTTTATATCCTCGTTCCTTTCCTCTTCCACTCCCCTAAATTTTAGATGGAGTTGTTTTTGTCTTAGTTCAGTCATGGCTAGGTTATCCCAGATCCGCTCTTGTTCTTTGTTTAAATCCCTCAGATCTTCTTTCATCTTTGCTGACTCCCTTTTCTGTTCCCTTATCTCTTTCTGCATTTTTTTGTTGGATTCTTCAATTATTTTAGATTTAGTTGTTAACTCTTGAATCTTAACTGAAAGTTCTCCTACTGCACATTCTATTTTCTTATCAATCATCTCCTGTATTTCTTCCAGTTTGGTTTCTATGTGTACCTCATTTTGTTTGAATTCCTCTTTAATTTTAATCCAGAGGCAGTCCAAGTCTCTGATCTCTTCCTGTTTTGAGGGTTTCCTATCTCCAGGAGTCCCTCCTCCCCTTTTCCCATCTCTCCCCATCATCGCTAAATCTCTCCCTTATCTCTCCCTTATCGGGCTCACACTCTTTACTCTCATGTAACGGAGAGGGGAGGGGGGGGGATTAAATCCACTACTGTTGAAGGCAGGGATAGGTTACAGAGAGAAGGGGCCGGGGACCAGGTGCAATAAAGAGGGACCAGGGCCGATAAAAAATTAAACAGCGATCAATAGAATTAACCCAAGGAAGGGGAGGGTAGGATGGGGTAAAGTGGGGTGTTTCCCGTCCGGTTGAATGAATGGAGGGGGGGGAGGATTAGCAAATAAACTCCCCCTGTAGCTGTTAGTGGATAAGGTTAATGGGTAAAGTCTTAGAGTACCATCACCGTCTCCCGCCGAATCCACCAGCCACACTCTTCGGGGTCTTCGGGAGGTCTCTTATCAATTCTCTTATATACGCCGACCCGTCCACCAGGGGGTGAGGTAATCCAGCAGCAGTAAAATATTAATGAAGTAAAACAATAAACTACCCCCCTTTAGTTTTCCAATAGTATGTCCCGTAGCACATCCAATAGAATGTCCGATATACAGTCCAATAGATTGTCCGAATATAAAGGAATGTCCGAGAGTCTATATTCAAGTCTGTATTCAAGTCTATATTCAAATAAGGCAGCTAATAAGCCCCTGCGCATCAGTTTAAAAAGAAACATTAGCGCTGTGGGGGCTGACCTAGAAACCTCTGTACACCTTATGGCACCAGTCTGTGATATTGTAGCCACAAAATCTAAGTCTAAAGTTCTCTTTCTCCTAATTCTTCACCAGTAATACTGGGCTTAGTACACTAGAAGCTCCAGCAGGTCTTCTGGCGCTTCAACGGAAAGTACAGAGAACAAAATCCCTGCTTGACTGAATGCTGAATAAAGTAACCAAACCGCGTCCTCCTCTTCTTTTAAATTAAATCAAAATTTAAAATCCATAGTCTCTTCTCTCGTCGTGGGTTTGTTCTACTCACTCAGTCGGACTGGCGTGTATCTCCTTCCTCATTCCTGCGACTTCGTATCAGCGCCATTTTATCCGTCCGCCGGGAGGACACCAAACAAATAAAATCCAACGACATCCAGGGTTCTCCCAGCTTTAACCAGCGTCTTTTTCTAAGTATACACACTGGGGAATCCGTCAAAATCCTATGGTAGTCCGTCGCTTTTCTCAG
>NW_028113037.1:75000-80000 GCF_964234715.1 Podarcis melisellensis | reverse complement strand
CCTAACCCTAACCCTAACCCTAACCCTAACACTAACACTAACACTAACACTAACACTAAAACTAACCCTTATCTTGGATTGTTCTTGCGGTGTTCATTCATCCTAACCCTAACCCTAACCCTAACCCTAACCCTAACCCTAACCCTAACCCTAACCCTAACCCCAACCCTAACCCTAACCCTAACCCTAACCCTAACCCTATTCTTGGATGGTTCTTGCGGTGTTCATTCACCCTAACCCTAACCCTAACCCTAACCCTAACCCTAACCCTAACCCTAACCCTATTCGTGGATGGTTCTTGCGGTGTTCATTCACCCTAACCCTAACCCTAACCCTAACCCTAACCCTAATCCTAATCCTAACCCTAATCTTGGATTGTTCTTGTGGTGTTCATTCATCCTAACCCTAACCCTAACCCTAACCCTAACCCTAACCCTAACCCTAACCCTAACCCTAACCCTAACCCTAACCCTAACCCTAACCCTCACCCTAACCCTAACCCTAACCCTAACCCTAACCCTAATCTTGGATTGTTCTTGCGGTGTTCATTCACCCTAACCCTAACCCTAACCCTAACCCTAACCCTAACCCTAATCTTGGATTGTTCTTGTAGTGTTCATTCATCCTAACCCTAACCCTAACCCTAACCCTAACCCTAACCCTAACCCTAACCCTAACCCTAACCCTAATCTTGGATTGTTCTTGCGGTGTTCATTCATCCTAAACCTAACCCTAACCCTAACCCTAACACTAACCCTTATCTTGGATTGTTCTTGCGGTGTTCATTCATCCTAAACCTAACCCTAACCCTAACCCTAACACTAACCCTTATCTTGGATTGTTCTTGCGGTGTTCATTCATCCTATCCCTAATCCTAACCCTAACCCTAACCCTAACCCTAACCCTAACCCTAACCCTAACCCTAACCCCAACCCTAACCCTAACCCTAATCTTGGATTGTTCTTGTGGTGTTCATTCATCCTAACCCTAACCCTAACCCTACCCCTAACCCTAACCCTAACCCTAACCCTAACCCTATTCTTGGATTGTTCTTGCGGTGTTCATTCACCCTAACCCTAACCCTAACCCTAACCCTAACCCTAAACCTTACCGTAACCCTAACCCTAATCTTGGATTGTTCTTGCGTTGTTCATTCACCGTAACCCTAACCCTAACCCTAACCCTAACCCTAACCCTAACCCTAACCCTAACCCTAACCCTAACCCTAATCTTGGATTGTTCTTGTGGTGATCATTCATCCTAACCCTAACCCTAACCCTAATCTTGGATTGTTCTTGCGGTGTTCATTCACCCTAACCCTAACCCTAACCCTAACCCTAATCTTGGATTGTTCTTGCGTTGTTCATTCACCCTAACCCTAACCCTAACCCTAACCCTAACCCTAACCCTAACCCTAACCCTAACCCTAACCCTAATCTTGGATTGTTCTTGTGGTGTTCATTCATCCTAACCCTAACCCTAACCCTAACCCTAACCCTAACCCTAAGCTTGGATTGTTCTTGCGGTGTTCATTCACCCTAACCCTAACCCTAACCCTAACCTTAACCCTAACCCTAACCCTAACCCTAACCCTAACCCTAACCCTAACCCTAACCCTTACCCTAACCCTAATCTTGGATTGCTCTTGCGGTGTTCATTCACCCTAACCCTAACCCTAACCCTAATCCTAACCCTAACCTTAACCTTAACCTTAACCTTAACCTTAACCCTAACCCTAACCCTAACTCTAACCCTAACCCTAACCCTAACCCTAACCCTAACCCTAACCCTAACCCTAACCCTAATCTTGGATTGTTCTTGCGGTGTTCATTCACCCTAACCCCAACCCTAACCCTTACCCTAACCCTAACCCTCATCTTGGATTGTTCTTGCGTTGTTCATTCACCCTAACCCTAACCCTAACCCTAACCCTAACCCTAACCCTAACCCTAACCCTAACCCTAACCCTAACCCTAACCCTAACCCTAACCCTAACCCTAACCCTAACCCTAACCCTAATCTTGGATTGTTCTAGTAGTGTTCATTCATCCTAACCCTAACCCTAACCCTAACCCTAATCTTGGATTGTTCTTGCGGTGTTCATTCACCCTAACCCTAACCCTAACCCTAACCCTAACCCTAACCCTAACCCTAACCCTAACCCTAACCCTAACCCTAATCTTGGATTGTTCTTGCGGTGTTCATTCACCCTAACCCTAACCCTAACCCTAATCTTGGATTGTTCTTGTAGTGTTCATTCATCCTAACCCTAACCCTAACCCTAACCCTAACCCTAACCCTAATCTTGGATTGTTCTTGTAGTGTTCATTCATCCTAACCCTAACCCTAACCCTAACCCTAATCTCGGATTGTTCTTGCGGTGTTCATTCATCCTAACCCTAACCCAAACCCAAACCCTAACCCTAACCCTAACCCTAACCCTAACCCTAACCCTAACCCTAACCCTAACCCTAACCCTAACCCTAATCTTGGATTGTTCTTGCGGTGTTCACTCACCCTAACCCTAACCCTAACCCTAACCCTAACCCTAACCCTAACCCTAATCTTGGATTGTTCTTGTGGAGTTCATTCACCCTAACCCTAACCGTAACCCTAACCCTAACCCTAACCCTAACCCTAACCCTAACCCTAACCCTAACCCTAACACTAACACTAACACTAAAACTAACCCTTATCTTGGATTTTTCTTGCGGTGTTCACTCATCCTAACCCTAACCCTAACCCTAACCCTAACCCTAACCCTAACCCTAACCCTAACCCTAACCCTAATCTTGGATTGTTCTTGTGGTGTTCATTCATCCTAACCCTAACCCTAACCCTAACCCTAACCCTAACCCTAACCCTAACCCTAACCCTAACCCTAACCCTAACCCTAACCCTAATCTTGGATTGTTCTTGTAGTGTTCATTCATCCTAACCCTAACCCTAACCCTAACCCTAACCCTATTCTTGGATTGTTCTTGCGGTGTTCATTCACCCTAACCCTAACCCTAACCCTAACCCTAACCCTAACCCTAACCCTAACCCTAACCCTAACCCTAACCCTAACCCTATCCTTGGATGGTTCTTGCGGTGTTCATTCACCCTAACCCTGACCCTGACCCTAACCCTAACCCTAACCCTAATCCCTAACCCTAACCCTAACCCTAACCCTAACCCTAACCCTAACCCTTACACTAACACTAACCCTTATCTTGGATTGTTCTTGCGGTGCTCATTCATGCTAACCCTAACCCTAACCCTAACCCTAACCCTAACCCTAACCCCAACCCTAACCCTAACCCTAACCCTAACCCTAACCCTAACCCTAACCCTAACCCTAACCCTAACCCTAATCTTGGATTGTTCTTGCGGTGTTCATTCACCCTAACCCTAACCCTAACCCTAACCCTGACCCTGACCCTAACCCTAACCCTAATCCCTAACCCTAACCCTAACCCTAACCCTAACCCTAACCCTAACCCTTACACTAACACTAACCCTTATCTTGGATTGTTCTTGTGGTGTTCATTCATCCTTACCCTAACTCTAACCCTAACCCTAACCCTAACCCTAACCCTAACCCTAACCCTAACCCTAACCCTAACCCTAACCCTAACCCTAACCCTAACCCTAATCTTGGATTGTTCTTGCGGTGTTCATTCACCCTAACCCTAACCCTAACCCTAACCCTAACCCTAACCCTAACCCTAATCCTAACCCTAATCTTGGATTGTTCTTGTAGTGTTCATTCATCCTAACCCTAACCCTAACCCTAACCCTAACCCTAATCTTGGATTGTTCTTGCGGTGTTCATTCATCCTAACCCTAACCCTAACCCTAACCCTAACCCTAACCCTAACCCTAACCCTAACCCTAACACTAACACTAACACTAAAACTAACCCTTATCTTGGATTGTTCTTGCGGTGTTCATTCATCCTAACCCTAACCCTAACCCTAACCCCAACCCCAACCCTAACCCTAACCCTAACCCTAACCCTAACCCTAACCCTAACCCTAACCCTAACCCTAACCCTAACCCTAACCCTAACCCTAATCTTGGATTGTTCTTGTAGTGTTCATTCATCCTAACCCTAACCCTCACCCTAACCCTATTCTTGGATTGTTCTTGCGGTGTTCATTCACCCTAACCCTAACCCTAACCCTAACCCTCACCCTAACCCTAATCCTAACCCTAACCCTAACCCTAACCCTAACCCTAACCCTAACCCTAACCCTAACCCTAACCCTAACCCTAACCCTAACCCTAACCCTAACCCTATTCTTGGATGGTTCTTGCGGTGTTCATTCACCCTAAACCTAACCCTAACCCTAACCCTAACCCTAACCCTAACCCTAATCTTGGATTGTTCTTGTGGAGTTCATTCACCCTAACCCTAACCCTAACCCTAACCCTAACCCTAACCCTAACCCTAACCCTAACCCTAACCCTAACCCTAACCCTAATCTTGGATTGTTCTTGCGGTGTTCATTCACCCTAACCCTAACCCTAACCCTAATCTTGGATTGTTCTTGTAGTGTTCATTCATCCTAACCCTAACCCTAACCCTAACCCTAACCCTAACCCTAACCCTAACCCTAACCCTAACCCTAACCCTAACCCTAATCCTATTCTTGGATGGTTCTTGCGTTGTTCATTCACCCTAACCCTAACCCTAACCCTAACCCTAACCCTAACCCTAACCCTAATCTTCGATTGTTCTTGTGGAGTTCATTCACCCTAACCCTAACCCTAACCCTAACCCTAACCCTAACCCTAACCCTAACCCTAACCCTAACCCTAACCCTAACCCTAACCCTAACCCTAACCCTAACCCTAATCTTGGATTGTTCTTGCGGTGTTCATTCACCCTAACCCTAACCCTAACCCTAATCTTGGATTGTTCTTGTAGTGTTCATTCATCCTAACCCTAACCCTAACCCTAACCCTAACCCTAACCCTAACCCTAACCCTAACCCTAACCCTAACCCTAATCT
>NW_028113037.1:35000-37500 GCF_964234715.1 Podarcis melisellensis | reverse complement strand
CTTGGATTGTTCTTGCGGTGTTCATTTACCCTAACCCTAACCCTAACCCTAACCCTTACCCTAACCCTAACCCTAACCCTAACCCTAACCCTAACCCTAACCCTAACCCTAACCCTAACCCTAATCTTGGATTGTTCTTGCGTTGTTCATTCACCCTAACCCTAACCCTAACCCTAACCCTAACCCTAACCCTAACCCTAACCCTAACCCTAACCCTAACCCTAACCCTAACCCTAACCCTAATCTTGGATTGTTCTTGCGGTGTTCATTCACCCTAACCCTAACCCTAACCCTAACCCTAACCCTAACCCTAACCCTAATCTTGGATTGTTCTTGCGGTGTTCATTCACCCTAACCCTAACCCTAACCCTAACCCTAACCCTAACCCTAACCCTAACCCTAACCCTAACCCTAACCCTAACCCTAACCCTAACCCTAACCCTAACCCTAATCTTGGATTATTCTTGTGGTGTTCATTCATCCTAACCCTAACCCTAACCCTAACCCTAACCCTAACCCTAACCCTAACCCTAACCCTAACCCTAACCCTAACCCTAATCTTGGATTGTTCTTGCGGTGTTCATTCACCCTATTCCTAACCCTAACCCTAACCCTAACCCTAACCCTAACCCTAACCCTAACCCTAACCCTAACCCTATTCTTGGATTGTTCTTGCGGTGTTCATTCACCCTAACCCTAACCCTAACCCTAACCCTAACCCTAACCCTAACCCTAACCCTAACCCTAACCCTAACCCTAATCTTGGATTGTTCTTGCGGTGTTCATTCATCCTAACCCTAACCCTAACCCTAACCCTAACCCTAACCCTAACCCTAACCCTAACCCTAACCCTAACTCTAACCCTAACCCTAATCTTGGATTGTTCTTGTGGTGTTCATTCATCCTAAACCTAACCCTAACCCTAACCCTAACCCTAACCCTAACCCTAACCCTAACCCTAACTCTAACCCTAATCTTGGATTGTTCTTGCGGTGTTCATTCATCCTAACCCTAACCCTAACCCTAACCCTAACCCTAACCCTAACCCTAACCCTAACCCTAACCCTAACCCTAACCCTAACCCTAACCCTAACCCTAACCCTATTCTTGGATTGTTCTTGCGGTGTTCATTTACCCTAACCCTAACCCTTACCCTTACCCTAACCCTAACCCTAACCCTAACCCTAACCCTAACCCTAACCCTAACCCTAACCCTAATCTTGGATTGTTCTTGCGTTGTTCATTCACCCTAACCCTAACCCTAACCCTAACCCTAACCCTAACCCTAACCCTAACCCTAATCTTGGATTGTTCTTGCGGTGTTCATTCACCCTAACCCTAACCCTAACCATAACCCTAACCCTAACCCTAATCCTAACCCTAACCCTAACCCTAATCTTGGATTGTTCTTGTGGTGTTCATTCATCCTAACCCTAACCCTAACCCTAATCTTGGATTGTTCTTGCGGTGTTCATTCATCCTAACCCTAACCCTAACCCTAACCCTAACCCTAACCCTAACCCTAACCCTAACCCTAACCCTAACCCTAACCCTATTCTTGGATTGTTCTTGCGGTGTTCATTTACCCTAACCCTAACCCTAACCCTAACCCTTACCCTTACCCTTACCCTTACCCTAACCCTTACCCTAACCCTAACCCTAACCCTAACCCTAACCCTAACCCTAACCCTAATCTTGGATTGTTCTTGTGGTGTTCATTCATCCTAACCCTAACCCTAACCCTAACCCTAACCCTAACCCTAACCCTAACCCTAATCTTGGATTGTTCTTGCGGTGTACATTCATCCTAACCCTAACCCTAACCCTAACCCTAACCCTAACCCTAACCCTAACCCTAACCCTAACCCTATTCTTGGATTGTTCTTGCGGTGTTCATTCACCCTAACCCTAACCCTAACCCTAACCCTAACCCTAACACTAACACTAACCCTTATCTTGGATTGTTCTTGCGGTGTTCATTCATCCTAACCCTAACCCTACCCCTAACCCTAACCCTACCCCTACCCCTACCCCTACCCCTACCCCTACCCCTACCCCTAACCCTAACCCTAACCCTAACCCTAACCCTAACCCTAACCCTTATCTTGGATTGTTCTTGTGGTGTTCATTCATCCTAACCCTAACCCAAACCCTAACCCTACCCCTAACCCTAACCCTAACCCTAACCCTAACCCTAACCCTAACCCTAACCCTAACCCTAACCCCAACCCTAACCCTAACCCTAACCCTATCCCAAACCCTAATCTTGGATTGTTCTTGTGGTGTTCATTCATCCTAACTCTAACCCTAACCCTAACCCTAACCCTAACCCTAACCCTAACCCTAACCCTAACCCTAACCCTAACCCTAACCCTAACCCTATTCTTGGATTGTTCTTGCGGTGTTCATTTACCCCAACCCTAACCCTAACCCTAACCCTTACCCTAACCCTAACCCTAACCCTAACCCTAACCCTAACCCTAACCCTAACCCTAACCCT
>NW_028113037.1:0-2500 GCF_964234715.1 Podarcis melisellensis | reverse complement strand
TAACCCTAACCCTAACCCTATTCTTGGATTGTTCTTGCGGTGTTCATTCACCCTAACCCTAACCCTAACCCTAATCTTGGATTGTTCTTGTAGTGTTCATTCATCCTAACCCTAACCCTAACCCTAACCCTAATCCTAACCCTAACACTAACACTAAAACTAACCCTTATCTTGGATTGTTCTTGCGGTGTTCATTCATCCTAACCCTAACCCTAACCCTAACCCTAACCCTACCCCTACCCCTACCCCTAACCCTAAACCTAACCCTAACCCTAACCCTAACCCTAACCCTAACCCTAACCCCAACCCTAACCCTAACCCTAACCCTAACCCAAATCCTAATCTTGGATTGTTCTTGTGGTGTTCATTCATCCTAACCCTAACCCTAACCCTAACCCTAACCCTATTCTTGGATTGTTCTTGCGGTGTTCATTCACCCTAACCCTAACCCTAACCCTAACCCTAACCCTAACCCTAACCCTAACCCTAACCCTAACCCTATTCTTGGATTGTTCTTGCGGTGTTCATTCACCCTAACCCTAACCCTAACCCTAACCCTAACCCTAACCCTAACCCTAACCCTAACCCTAACCCTAACCCTAACCCTAACCCTAATCTTGGATTGTTCTTGCGGTGTTCATTCATCCTAACCCTAACCCTAACCCTAACCCTAATCTTGGATTGTTCTTGCGGTGTTCATTCACCCTAACCCTAACCCTAACCCTAACCCTAACCCTAATCTTGGATTGTTCTTGTAGTGTTCATTCATCCTAACCCTAACCCTAACCCTAACCCTAACCCTAACCCTAACCCTAATCTTGGATTGTTCTTGCGGTGTTCATTCATCCTAAACCTATCCCTAACCCTAACCCTAACCCTAACTCTAACTCTAACCCTAACCCTAACCCTAACCCTAACCCTAACCCTAACCCTAACCCTAACCCTAACCCTAACCCTAACCCTATCCCTAACCCTAATCCTAACCCTAACCCTATTCTTGGATTGTTCTTCCGGTGTTCATTCACTCTAACCCTAACCCTAACCCTAACCCTAACCCTAACCCTAACCCTAACCCTAACCCTAACCCTAAACCTAACCCTAACCCTAACCCTAACCCTAACCCTAACCCTAACACTAACACTAACACTAACCCTATTCTTGGATTGTTCTTGCGGTGTTCATTCACCCTAACCCTAACCCTAACCCTAATCTTGGATTGTTCTTGTAGTGTTCATTCATCCTAACCCTAACCCTAACCCTAATCCTAATCTTGGATTGTTCTTGCGGTGTTCATTCATCCTAAACCTAACCCTAACCCTAACCCTAACCCTAAACCTAACCCTAACCCTAACCCTAACCCTAACCCTAACCCTAACCCTAACCCTAACCCTAACACTAACACTAACACTAACACTAACCCTTATCTTGGATTGTTCTTGCGGTGTTCATTCATCCTAACCCTAACCCTAACCCTAACCCTAACCGTAACCCTAACCCTAACCCTAACCCTATTCTTGGATTGTTCTTGCGGTGTTCATTCACCCTAGCCCTAACCCTAACCCTAACCCTAACCCTAACCCTAACCCTAACCCTAACCCTAACCCTAACCCTAACCCTAACCCTAACCCTAACCCTAACCCTAACCCTATTCTTGGATTGTTCTTGCGGTGTTCATTCACCCTAACCCTAACCCTAACCCTAACCCTAACCCTCACCCTAACCCTAATCTTGGATTGTTCTTGTGGTGTTCATTCATCCTAACCCTAACCCTAACCCTAACCCTAACCCTAACCCTAACCCTAACCCTAACCCTAACCCTAACCCTATTCTTGGATTGTTCTTGCGGTGTTCATTCACCCTAACCCTAACCCTAACCCTAATCTTGGATTGTTCTTGTAGTGTTCATTCATCCTAACCCTAACCCTAACCCTAACCCTAACCCTAACCCTAACCCTAACCCTAACCCTAACCCTAATCTTGGATTGTTCTTGCGGTGTTCATTCATCCTAAACCTAACCCTAACCCTAACCCTAACCCTAACCCTAACCCTAACCCTAACACTAACACTAACACTAACACTAACCCTTCTCTTGGATTGTTCTTGCGGTGTTCATTCATCCTAACCCTAACCCTAACCCTAACCCTAACCCTAACCCTAACCCTAACCCTAACCCTAACCCTAACCCTAACCCTATTCTTGGATTGTTCTTGCGGTGTTCATTCACCCTAGCCCTAACCCTAACCCTAACCCTAACCCTAACCCTAACCCTAACCCTAACCCTAACCCTAACCCTAACCCTAACCGTATTCTTGGATTGTTCTTGCGGTGTTCATTCATCCTAACCCTAACCCTAACCCTAACCCTAACCCTAACCCTAACCCTAACCCTAATCCTAACCCTAACCCTAACCCTAACCCTAACCCTAACCCTAACCCTAACCCTATTCTTGGATTGTTCGTGCGGTGTTCATTCACCCTAGCCCTAACCCTAACCCTAACC
>NW_028113038.1:187500-195128 GCF_964234715.1 Podarcis melisellensis | reverse complement strand
AATCCAAGCTTAGGGTTAGGGTTAGGGTTAGGGTTAGGGTTTGGATGCATGAACACCACAAGAACAATCCAAGATTAGGGTTAGGGTTAGGGACCTGCCCGAAAGTGAAGGCCTTCTGGGAAATGATATATAATGAACTAAAAAAGGTGCTGAGATTCACCTTACCTAAGAAACCGGAGGCCTTCCTTCTGGGCATGGTAGACCAGAGGATGGTCAAGAAAGATAGAACTTTCTTTATGTACGCTACTACAGCAGCGAGGATTTTGTTGGCAAAGCACTGGAAGACACAAAATCTACCCACATTGGAAGAATGGCAGACGCAGCTGATGGACTATATGGAGTTGGCTGAAATGACTGGCAGAATTCGAGACTCGGGAGAAGAAGAAACGGAGGAAGTTTGGGAAAATTTTAAGGACTATTTGAAAAAGCATTATAAGTTGTATGAATGTTAAAAAATGCTCCTTTCTAGGAAGGTATAGCTTCAGTATCGGCAAATTTCTGAATTGATAAATAAGACACTATAAGACAGAAGTGAGATAATGAAATATTTTTATTGTGTGGAAATTAAAAATTAATGCAATTGTACTGAAATGTTTACATCAGATAACACGATAAAATGGAAGATATATTGTTATGTATAAAATAAGTTAACAAATTGCTGAGGTTTTGGTTACACAGGGAATGCAGTGCTCGGGAGATGGGGGGAGTCCATTGGATCTATGGAAGTATGTATTTGAAAGTGGAAATTTGTTTATTAAAAACCTAATAAAATATTTATAAAAAAAAAAAACAAAATTAGGGTTAGGGTTAGGGTTAGGGTTAGGGTTAGGGTGAATGAACACCGCAAGAACAATCCAAGAATAGGGATAGGGTTAGGGTTAGGGTTAGGGTTAGGGTTAGGGTTAGGGTTAGGGTTAGGGTTAGGGTGAATGAACACCGCAAGAACAATCCAAGAATAGGGTTAGGGTTAGGGTTAGGGTTAGGGTTAGGGTTAGGGTTAGGGTTTGGGTGAATGAACACCGGAAGAACAATCCAAGAATAGGGTTAGGGTTAGGGTTAGGGTTAGGGTTAGGGTTAGGGTTAGGGTTAGGGTTAGGGTTAGGTTTAGGATGAATGAACACTACAAGAACAATCCAAGATTAGGGTTAGGGTTAGGGTTAGGGTTAGGGTTAGGGTTAGGGTTAGGGTTAGGGTTAGGGTTAGGGTTAGGGTTAGGGTTAGCGTTAGGGTTAGCGTTAGGGTTAGGATGAATGAACACCACAAGAACAATCCAAGATTAGGGTTAGGGTAAGGGTTAGGGTTAGGGTTAGGGTTAGGGTTAGGGTTAGGGTGAATGAACAACGCAAGAACAATCCAAGATTAGGGTTAGGGTTAGGGTTAGGGTTAGGGTTAGGGTTAGGGTTAGGGTGAATGAACACCGCAAGAACAATCCAAGATTAGGGTTAGGGTTAGGGTTAGGGTTAGGGTTAGGGTTAGGGTTAAGGTTAAGGTTAGGGTTAGGGTTAGGGTTAGGGTTAGGGTTAGGGTTAGGGTTAGGGTTAGGGTGAATGAACACCGCAAGAGCAATCCAAGATTAGGGTTAGGGTAAGGGATAGGGTTAGGGTTAGGGTTAGGGTTAGGGTTAGGGTTAGGGTTAAGGTTAGGGTTAGGGTAAGGGTTAGGGTTTGGTTTAGGGTGAATGAACACCGCAAGAACAATCCAAGCTTAGGGGTAGGGTTAGGGTTAGGGTTACGTTTAGGTTTAGGGTTAGGGTTAGGGTTAGGGTGAATGAACGCCGCAAGAACAATCCAAGCTTAGGGTTAGGGTTAGGGTTAGGGTTAGGGTTAGGGTTTGGATGCATGAACACCACAAGAACAATCCAAGATTAGGGTTAGGGTTAGGGTTAGGGTTAGGGTTAGGGTTAGGGTTAGGGTTAGGGTGAATGAACAACGCAAGAACAATCGAAGATTAGGGTTAGGGTTAGGGTTAGGGTTAGGGTTAGGGTTAGGGTTAGGGTTAGGGTTAGGGTGAATGAACAACGCAAGAACAATCCAAGATTAGGGTTAGGGTTAGGGTTAGGGTTAGGGTTAGGGTTAGGGTTAGGGTTAGGGTTAGGGTTAGGGTTAGGGTGAATGAACACCGCAAGAACAATCCAAGATTAGGGTTAGGGTTAGGGTTAGGGTTAGGGTTAGGGTTAGGGTTAGGGTTAGGGTTAAGGTTAAGGTTAGGGTTAGGGTTAGGGTTAGGGTTAGGGTTAGGGTTAGGGTTAGGGTTAGGGTTAGGGTGAATGAACACCGCAAGAGCAATCCAAGATTAGGGTTAGGGTAAGGGATAGGGTTAGGGTTAGGGTTAGGGTTAGGTTTAGGGTTAGGGTTAGGGTTAGGGTTAGGGTTAGGGTTAGGGTTAGGGTTAGGGTTAGGGTTAGGGTTAGGGTTAAGGTTAGGGTTAGGGTAAGGGTTAGGGTTTGGTTTAGGGTGAATGAACACCGCAAGAACAATCCAAGCTTAGGGGTAGGGTTAGGGTTAGGGTTACGTTTAGGTTTAGGGTTAGGGTTAGGGTTAGGGTTAGGGTGAATGAACGCCGCAAGAACAATCCAAGCTTAGGGTTAGGGTTAGGGTTAGGGTTAGGGTTTGGATGCATGAACACCACAAGAACAATCCAAGATTAGGGTTAGGGTTAGGGACCTGCCCGAAAGTGAAGGCCTTCTGGGAAATGATATATAATGAACTAAAAAAGGTGCTGAGATTCACCTTACCTAAGAAACCGGAGGCCTTCCTTCTGGGCATGGTAGACCAGAGGATGGTCAAGAAAGATAGAACTTTCTTTATGTACGCTACTACAGCAGCGAGGATTTTGTTGGCAAAGCACTGGAAGACACAAAATCTACCCACATTGGAAGAATGGCAGACGCAGCTGATGGACTATATGGAGTTGGCTGAAATGACTGGCAGAATTCGAGACTCGGGAGAAGAAGAAACGGAGGAAGTTTGGGAAAATTTTAAGGACTATTTGAAAAAGCATTATAAGTTGTATGAATGTTAAAAAATGCTCCTTTCTAGGAAGGTATAGCTTCAGTATCGGCAAATTTCTGAATTGATAAATAAGACACTATAAGACAGAAGTGAGATAATGAAATATTTTTATTGTGTGGAAATTAAAAATTAATGCAATTGTACTGAAATGTTTACATCAGATAACACGATAAAATGGAAGATATATTGTTATGTATAAAATAAGTTAACAAATTGCTGAGGTTTTGGTTACACAGGGAATGCAGTGCTCGGGAGATGGGGGGAGTCCATTGGATCTATGGAAGTATGTATTTGAAAGTGGAAATTTGTTTATTAAAAACCTAATAAAATATTTATAAAAAAAAAAACAAAATTAGGGTTAGGGTTAGGGTTAGGGTTAGGGTTAGGGTGAATGAACACCGCAAGAACAATCCAAGAATAGGGATAGGGTTAGGGTTAGGGTTAGGGTTAGGGTTAGGGTTAGGGTTAGGGTGAATGAACACCGCAAGAACAATCCAAGAATAGGGTTAGGGTTAGGGTTAGGGTTAGGGTTAGGGTTAGGGTTAGGGTTAGGGTTAGGGTTAGGGTTTGGGTGAATGAACACCGGAAGAACAATCCAAGAATAGGGTTAGGGTTAGGGTTAGGGTTAGGGTTAGGGTTAGGGTTAGGGTTAGGGTTAGGTTTAGGATGAATGAACACTACAAGAACAATCCAAGATTAGGGTTAGGGTTAGGGTTAGGGTTAGGGTTAGGGTTAGGGTTAGGGTTAGGGTTAGGGTTAGGGTTAGCGTTAGGGTTAGCGTTAGGGTTAGGATGAATGAACACCACAAGAACAATCCAAGATTAGGGTTAGGGTAAGGGTTAGGGTTAGGGTTAGGGTTAGGGTTAGGGTTAGGGTGAATGAACAACGCAAGAACAATCCAAGATTAGGGTTAGGGTTAGGGTTAGGGTTAGGGTTAGGGTTAGGGTTAGGGTGAATGAACACCGCAAGAACAATCCAAGATTAGGGTTAGGGTTAGGGTTAGGGTTAGGGTTAGGGTTAGGGTTAAGGTTAAGGTTAGGGTTAGGGTTAGGGTTAGGGTTAGGGTTAGGGTTAGGGTTAGGGTTAGGGTTAGGGTTAGGGTTAGGGTGAATGAACACCGCAAGAGCAATCCAAGATTAGGGTTAGGGTAAGGGATAGGGTTAGGGTTAGGGTTAGGGTTAGGGTTAGGGTTAGGGTTAGGGTTAGGGTTAAGGTTAGGGTTAGGGTAAGGGTTAGGGTTTGGTTTAGGGTGAATGAACACCGCAAGAACAATCCAAGCTTAGGGGTAGGGTTAGGGTTAGGGTTACGTTTAGGTTTAGGGTTAGGGTTAGGGTTAGGGTGAATGAACGCCGCAAGAACAATCCAAGCTTAGGGTTAGGGTTAGGGTTAGGGTTAGGGTTAGGGTTTGGATGCATGAACACCACAAGAACAATCCAAGATTAGGGTTAGGGTTAGGGTTAGGGTTAGGGTTAGGGTTAGGGTTAGGGTTAGGGTTAGGGTGAATGAACAACGCAAGAACAATCGAAGATTAGGGTTAGGGTTAGGGTTAGGGTTAGGGTTAGGGTTAGGGTTAGGGTTAGGGTTAGGGTGAATGAACACCGCAAGAACAATCCAAGATTAGGGTTAGGGTTAGGGTTAGGGTTAGGGTTAAGGTTAGGGTTAGGGTTAGGGTTAGGGTTAGGGTTAGGGTTAGGGTTAGGGTTAGGGTTAGGGTTAGGGTTGGGTTGGGTTAGGGTTAGGGTAAGGGTTAGGGTTTGGTTTAGGGTGAATGAACACCGCAAGAACAATCCAAGCTTTGGGGTAGGGTTTGGGTTAAGGTTAGGGTTAGGGTTAGGGTTAGGGTTAGGGTTAGGGTTAGGGTTAGGTTTAGGTTTAGGTTTAGGTTTAGGGTTAGGGATAGCGTTAGGGTTAGGGTTAGGGTTAGGGTTAGGGTGAATGAACGCTGCAAGAACAATCCAAGCTTAGGGTTAGGGTTAGGGTTAGGGTTAGGATGAATGAACACCACAAGAACAATCCAAGATTAGGGTTAGGGTTAGGGTTAGGGTTAGGGTGAATGAACAACGCAAGAACAATCCAAGATTAGGGTTAGGGTTAAGGTTAGGATGAGGGTTAGGGTTAGGGTTAGGGTGAATGAACACCGCAAGAACAATCCAAGATTAGGGTTAGGGTTAGGGTTAGGATTAGGGTTAGGGTGAATGAACGCCGCAAGAACAATCCAAGCTTAGGGTTAGGGTTAGGGTTAGGGTTAGGGTTAGGGTTAGGGTTAGGGTTAGGGTTAGGGTTAGGGTTAGGGTTAGGGTGAGGGTGAGGGTTAGGGTTAGGGTTAGGGTGAATGAACACCGCAAAAACAATCCAAGATTAGGGTTAGGGTTAGGGTTAGGGTTAGGGTTCGGGTTAGGGTTAGGGTTAGGGTTAGGGTTAGGATGAATGAACACCGCAAGAACAATCCAAGATTAGGGTTAGGGTTAGGGTTAGGGTTAGGGTTAGGGTTAGGGTTAGGGTTAGGGTTAGGGTTAGGATGAATGAACACTACAAGAACAATCCAAGATTAGGGTTAGGGTTAGGGTTAGGGTTAGGGTTAGGGTTAGGGTTAGGGTTAGGGTTAGGGTTAGGGTGAATGAACACCGGAAGAACAATCCAAGAATAGGGTTAGGGTTAGGGTTAGGGTTAGGGTTAGGGTTAGGGTTAGGGTGAATGAACAACGCAAGAACAATCCAAGAATAGGGATAGGGTTAGGGTTAGGGTTAGGGTTAGGGTTAGGGTTAGGGTTAGGGTTAGGGTTAGGGTGAATGAACACCGCAAGAACAATCCAAGAATAGGGTTAGGGTTAGGGTTAGGGTTAGGGTTAGGGTTAGGGTTAGGGTTAGGGTTAGGGTTAGGGTGAATGAACACCGGAAGAACAATCCAAGAATAGGGTTAGGGTTAGGGTTAGGGTTAGGGTTAGGGTTAGGGTTAGGGTTAGGGTTAGGGTTAGGGTTAGGGTTAGGGTTAGGGTTAGGATGAATGAACACTACAAGAACAATCCAAGATTAGGGTTAGGGTTAGGGTTAGGGTTAGGGTTAGGGTTAGGGTTAGGGTTAGGGTTAGGGTTAGCGTTAGGGTTAGCGTTAGGGTTAGGGTTAGGGTTAGGATGAATGAACACCACAAGAACAATCCAAGATTAGGGTTAGGGTAAGGGTTAGGGTTAGGGTTAGGGTTAGGGTTAGGGTTAGGGTGAATGAAAAACGCAAGAACAATCCAAGATTAGGGTTAGGGTTAGGGTTAGGGTTAGGGTTAGGGTTAGGGTTAGGGTTAGGGTTAGGGTTAGGGTGAATGAACACCGCAAGAACAATCCAAGATTAGGGTTAGGGTTAGGGTTAGGGTTAGGGTTAGGGTTAGGGTTAGGGTTAGGGTGAATGAACAACGCAAGAACAATCGAAGATTAGGGTTAGGGTTAGGGTTAGGGTTAGGGTTAGGGTTAGGGTTAGGGTTAGGGTTAGGGTGAATGAACACCGCAAGAACAATCCAAGATTAGGGTTAGGGTTAGGGTTAGTTTTAGGGTTAAGGTTAGGGTTAGGGTTAGGGTTAGGGTTAGGGTGAATGAACACCGCAAGAACAATCCAAGATTAGGGTTAGGGTTAGGGTTAGTTTTAGGGTTAAGGTTAGGGTTAGGGTTAGGGTTAGGGTTAGGGTTAGGGTTAGGGTTAGGGTGAATGAACAACGCAAGAACAATCGAAGATTAGGGTTAGGGTTAGGGTGAGGGTTAGGGTTAGGATTAGGGTTAGGGTTAGGGTGAATGAACACCGCAAGAACAATCCAAGATTAGGGTTAGGGTTAGGGTTAGTTTTAGGGTTAAGGTTAGGGTTAGGGTTAGGGTTAGGGTTAGGGTTAGGGTTAGGGTGAATGAACACCGGAAGAACAATCCAAGAATAGGGTTAGGGTTAGGGTTAGGGTTAGGGTTAGGGTGAATGAACAACGCAAGAACAATCCAAGAATAGGGATAGGGTTAGGGTTAGGGTTAGGGTTAGGGTTAGGGTGAATGAACACCGCAAGAACAATCCAAGAATAGGGTTAGGGTTAGGGTTAGGGTTAGGGTTAGGGTTAGGGTTAGGGTGAATGAACACCGGAAGAACAATCCAAGAATAGGGTTAGGGTTAGGGTTAGGGTTAGGGTTAGGGTTAGGGTTAGGGTTAGGGTTAGGATGAATGAACACTACAAGAACAATCCAAGATTAGGGTTAGGGTTAGGGTTAGGGTTAGGGTTAGGGTTAGGGTTAGGGTTAGGGTTAGGGTTAGGGTTAGGGTTAGCGTTAGGGTTAGCGTTAGGGTTAGGGTTAGGGTTAGGATGAATGAACACCACAAGAACAATCCAAGATTAGGGTTAGGGTTAGGGTTAGGGTTAGGGTTAGGGTTAGGGTTAGGGTTAGGGTTAGGGTTAGGGTTAGGGTGAATGAACAACGCAAGAACAATCCAAGATTAGGGTTAGGGTTAGGGTTAGGGTTAGGGTTAGGGTTAGGGTTAGGGTTAGGGTGAATGAACACCGCAAGAACAATCCAAGATTAGGGTTAGGGTTAGGGTTAGGGTTAGGGTTAGGGTTAGGGTTAGGGTTAGGGTTAGGGTTAAGGTTAGGGTTAGGGTT
>NW_028113038.1:122500-127500 GCF_964234715.1 Podarcis melisellensis | reverse complement strand
GTTAGGGTTAGGGTTAGGGTTAGGGTTAGGGTTAGGGTTAGGGTTAGGGTTAGGGTTAGGGTTAGGGTTGGGGTTAAGTTTGGGTTTAGGGTTAGGGTTAGGGTTAGGGTTAGGGTTAGGGTTAGGGTTAGGATGAATGAACACCGCAAGAACAATCCAAGATAAGGGTTAGTGTTTGTGTTTGTGTTTGTGTTAGGGTTAGGGTTAGGGTTAGGGTTAGGGTTAGGTTTAGGATGAATGAACACCGCAAGAACAATCCAAGATTAGGGTTAGGGTTATGGTTAGGGTTAGGGTTAGGGTTAGGGTTAGGGTTAGGGTTAGGGTTAGGATGAATGAACACTACAAGAACAATCCAAGATTAGGGTTAGGGTTAGGGTTAGGGTTAGGGTTAGGGTTAGGGTTAGGGTTAGGGTTAGGGTTAGGGTTAGGGTGAATGAACACCGCAAGAACAATCCAAGAATAGGGATAGGGTAAGGGTTAGGGTTAGGGTTAGGGTTAGGGTTATGGTTAGGGTTAGGGTTAGGGTTAGGGTTAGGATGAATGAACACTACAAGAACAATGCAAGATTAGGGTTAGGGTTAGGGTTAGGGTTGGAGTTAGGGTTAGGGTTAGGTTTAGGATGAATGAACACCGCAAGAACAATCCAAGATTAGGGTTAGGGTTAGGGTTAGGGTTAGGGTTAGGGTTAGGGTTAGGGTTAGGGTTAGGATGAATGAACACCGCAAGAACAATCCAAGATTAGGGTTAGGGTTAGGGTTAGGGTTAGGGTTAGGGTTAGGGTTAGGGTTAGGGTTAGGGTTAGGGTGAATGAACACCGCAAGAACAATCCAAGATTAGGGTTAGGGTTAGGGTTAGGGTTAGGGTTAGGGTTAGGATGAATGAACACCACAAGAACAATCCAAGATTAGGGTTAGGGTTAGGGTTAGGGTTAGGGTGAATGAACAACGCAAGAACAATCCAAGATTAGGGTTAGGGTTAGGGTTAGGGTTAGGGTTAGGGTTAGGGTTAGGGTTAGGGTTAGGGTTAGGGTTAGGGTTAGGGTTAGGGTGAATGAACACCGCAAGAACAATCCAAGATTAGGGTTAGGGTTAGGGTTAGGGTTAGGGTTAGGGTTAGGGTTAGGGTTAGTTTTAGGGTTAGGGTTAGGGTTAGGGTTAGGGTTAGGGTTAGGGTTAGGGTTAGGGTTAGGGTTAGGGTTAGGGTTAGGGTTAGGGTTAGGATGAATGAACACCGCAAGAACAATCCAAGATAAGGGTTAGTGTTAGTGTTAGTGTTAGTGTTAGTGTTAGTGTTAGGGTTAGGGTTAGGGTTAGGGTTAGGGTTAGGGTTAGGGTTAGGGTTAGGATGAAAGAACACCGCAAGAACAATCCAAGATTAGGGTTAGGGTTAGGGTTCGGGTTAGGGTTAGGGTTAGGGTTAGGGTTAGGGTTAGGATGAATGAACACCGCAAGAACAATCCAAGATTAGGGTTAGGGTTAGGGTTAGGGTTAGGGTTAGGGTTAGGGTTAGGGTTAGGGTTTGGGTGAATGAACACCGCAAGAACAATCCAAGATTAGGGTTAGGGTTAGGGTTAGGGTTAGGGTTAGGATGAATGAAAACCACAAGAACAATCCAAGATTAGGGTTAGGGTTAGGGTTAGGGTTAGGGTTAGGGTTAGGGTTAGGGTTAGGGTTAGGGTTAGGGTTAGGGTTAGGGTGAATGAACACCGCAAGAACAATCCAAGAATAGGGTTAGGGTTAGGGTTAGGGTTAGGGTTAGGGTTAGGGTTAGGGTTAGGGTTAGGATGAATGAACACCACAAGAACAATCCAAGATTAGGGTTAGGGTGAGGGTTAGGGTTAGGGTTAGGGTTAGGGTTAGGGTTAGGGTTAGGGTTAGGGTGAATGAACACCGCAAGAACAATGCAAGAATAGGGTTAGGGTTAGGGTTAGGGTTAGGGTTAGGGTTAGGGTTAGGGTTAGGGTTAGGGTTAGGGTTAGGGTTAGGGTTAGGGTTAGGGTTAGGGTTAGGGCTAGGGTGAATGAACACCGCAAGAACAATCCAAGAATAGGGTTAGGGTTAGGGTTAGGGTTAGGGTTAGGGTTAGGATGAATGAACACCACAAGAACAATCCAAGATTAGGGTTAGGGTTAGGGTTAGGGTTAGGGTTAGGGTTAGGGTTGGGGTTAGGGTTAGGGTTAGGGTTAGGGTTAGGGTTAGGGTTAGGGTTAGGGTTAGGGTTAGGGTTAGGGTTAGGGTTAGGGTTAGGGTTAGGATGAATGAACACCACAAGAACAATCCAAGATTAGGGTTAGGGAAAGGGTTAGGGTTAGGGTTAGGGTGAATGAACAACGCAAGAACAATCCAAGATTAGGGTTAGGGTTAGGGTTAGGGTTAGGGTTAGGGTTAGGGTTAGGGTTAGGGTTAGGGTTAGGGTTAGGGTGAATGAACACCGCAAGAACAATCCAAGATTAGGGTTAGGGTTAGGGTTAGGGTTAGGGTTAGGGTTAAGGTTAGGGTTAGGGTTAGGGTTAGGGTTAGGGTTAGGGTTAGGGTTAGGGTTAGGGTTAGGGTTAGGGTTAGGGTTAGTTTTAGGGTTAGGGTTAGGGTTAGGGTTAGGGTTAGGGTGAATGAACACCGCAAGAACAATCCAAGATTAGGGTTAGGGTTAGGGTTAGCGTTAGGGTTAGGGTTAGGGTTAGGGTTAGGGTTAGGGTTAGGGTTAGGGTTAGGGTTAGGATGAATGAACACCACAAGAACAATCCAAGATTAGGGTTAGGGTGAGGGTT
The DNA here is from genome assembly GCF_964234715.1 of Podarcis melisellensis. Taxonomy (NCBI): domain Eukaryota; kingdom Metazoa; phylum Chordata; class Lepidosauria; order Squamata; family Lacertidae; genus Podarcis; species Podarcis melisellensis. The sequence goes on along the minus strand of NW_028113038.1, from coordinate 124,733 downwards.
AGGGTTAGGGTTAGGGTTAGGGTTAGGGTTAGGGTGAATGAACACCGCAAGAACAATGCAAGAATAGGGTTAGGGTTAGGGTTAGGGTTAGGGTTAGGGTTAGGGTTAGGGTTAGGGTTAGGGTTAGGGTTAGGGTTAGGGCTAGGGTGAATGAACACCGCAAGAACAATCCAAGAATAGGGTTAGGGTTAGGGTTAGGGTTAGGGTTAGGGTTAGGATGAATGAACACCACAAGAACAATCCAAGATTAGGGTTAGGGTTAGGGTTAGGGTTAGGGTTAGGGTTAGGGTTGGGGTTAGGGTTAGGGTTAGGGTTAGGGTTAGGGTTAGGGTTAGGGTTAGGCTTAGGGTTAGGGTTAGGGTTAGGGTTAGGGTTAGGGTTAGGATGAAAGAACACCGCAAGAACAATCCAAGATTAGGGTTAGGGTTAGGGTTCGGGTTAGGGTTAGGGTTAGGGTTAGGGTTAGGGTTAGGATGAATGAACACCGCAAGAACAATCCAAGATTAGGGTTAGGGTTAGGGTTAGGGTTAGGGTTAGGGTTAGGGTTAGGGTTTGGGTGAATGAACACCGCAAGAACAATCCAAGATTAGGGTTAGGGTTAGGGTTAGGGTTAGGATGAATGAAAACCACAAGAACAATCCAAGATTAGGGTTAGGGTTAGGGTTAGGGTTAGGGTTAGGGTTAGGGTTAGGGTTAGGGTTAGGGTGAATGAACACCGCAAGAACAATCCAAGAATAGGGTTAGGGTTAGGGTTAGGGTTAGGGTTAGGGTTACGGTTAGGGTTAGGGTTAGGGTTAGGGTTAGGATGAATGAACACCACAAGAACAATCCAAGATTAGGGTTAGGGTGAGGGTTAGGGTTAGGGTTAGGGTTAGGGTTAGGGTTAGGGTGAATGAACACCGCAAGAACAATGCAAGAATAGGGTTAGGGTTAGGGTTAGGGTTAGGGTTAGGGTTAGGGTTAGGGTTAGGGTTAGGGTTAGGGCTAGGGTGAATGAACACCGCAAGAACAATCCAAGAATAGGGTTAGGGTTAGGGTTAGGGTTAGGGTTAGGGTTAGGGTTAGGATGAATGAACACCACAAGAACAATCCAAGATTAGGGTTAGGGTTAGGGTTAGGGTTAGGGTTAGGGTTAGGGTTGGGGTTAGGGTTAGGGTTAGGGTTAGGGTTAGGGTTAGGGTTAGGGTTAGGGTTAGGGTTAGGGTTAGGGTTAGGGTTAGGATGAATGAACACCACAAGAACAATCCAAGATTAGGGTTAGGGAAAGGGTTAGGGTTAGGGTTAGGGTGAATGAACAACGCAAGAACAATCCAAGATTAGGGTTAGGGTTAGGGTTAGGGTTAGGGTTAGGGTTAGGGTTAGGGTTAGGGTTAGGGTGAATGAACACCGCAAGAACAATCCAAGATTAGGGTTAGGGTTAGGGTTAGGGTTAGGGTTAGGGTTAGGGTTAGGGTTAAGGTTAGGGTTAGGGTTAGGGTTAGGGTTAGGGTTAGGGTTAGGGTTAGGGTTAGGGTTAGGGTTAGTTTTAGGGTTAGGGTTAGGGTTAGGGTTAGGGTTAGGGTGAATGAACACCGCAAGAACAATCCAAGATTAGGGTTAGGGTTAGGGTTAGGGTTAGCGTTAGGGTTAGGGTTAGGGTTAGGGTTAGGGTTAGGGTTAGGGTTAGGATGAATGAACACCACAAGAACAATCCAAGATTAGGGTTAGGGTGAGGGTTAGGGTTAGGGTTAGGGTTAGGGTTAGGGTGAATGAACACCGCAAGAACAATGCAAGAATAGGGTTAGGGTTAGGGTTAGGGTTAGGGTTAGGGTTAGGGTTAGGGTTAGGGTTAGGGTTAGGGTTAGGGTTAGGGTTAGGGTTAGGGTTAGGGCTAGGGTGAATGAACACCGCAAGAACAATCCAAGAATAGGGTTAGGGTTAGGGTTGGGGTTAGGGTTAGGATGAATGAACACCACAAGAACAATCCAAGATTAGGGTTAGGGTTAGGGTTAGGGTTAGGGTTAGGGTTAGGGTTAGGGTTGGGGTTAGGGTTAGGGTTAGGGTTAGGGTTAGGGTTAGGGTTAGGGTTAGGGTTAGGGTTAGGGTTAGGCTTAGGGTTAGGCTTAGGCTTAGGGTTAGGGTTAGGGTTAGGGTTAGGGTTAGGGTTAGGGTTAGGGTTAGGATGAATGAACACCACAAGAACAATCCAAGATTAGGGTTAGGGTAAGGGTTAGGGTTAGGGTTAGGGTGAATG
>NW_028113038.1:112500-117500 GCF_964234715.1 Podarcis melisellensis | reverse complement strand
TTAGGGTTAGGGTTAGGGCTAGGGTGAATGAACACCGCAAGAACAATCCAAGAATAGGGTTAGGGTTAGGGTTAGGGTTAGGATGAATGAACACCACAAGAACAATCCAAGATTAGGGTTAGGGTTAGGGTTAGGGTTAGGGTTAGGGTTAGGGTTGGGGTTAGGGTTAGGGTTAGGGTTAGGGTTAGGGTTAGGGTTAGGCTTAGGGTTAGGGTTAGGGTTAGGGTTAGGGTTAGGGTTAGGGTTAGGGTTAGGATGAATGAACACCACAAGAACAATCCAAGATTAGGGTTAGGGTAAGGGTTAGGGTTAGGGTTAGGGTGAATGAACAACGCAAGAACAATCCAAGATTAGGGTTAGGGTTAGGGTTAGGGTTAGGGATAGGGTTAGGGTTAGGGTTAGGGTTAGGGTGAATGAACACCGCAAGAACAATCCAAGATTAGGGTTAGGGTTAGGGTTAGGGTTAGGGTTAGGGTTAGGGTTAAGGTTAGGGTTAGGGTTAGGGTTAGGGTTAGGGTTAGGGTTAGGGTTAGGGTTAGGGTTAGGGTTAGGGTTAGGGTTAGGGTTAGGGTTAGGGTTAGTTTTAGGGTTAGGGTTAGGGTTAGGGTGAATGAACACCGCAAGAACAATCCAAGATTAGGGTTAGGGTTAGGGTTAGCGTTAGGGTTAGGGTTAGGGTTAGGGTTAGGGTTAGGGTTAGGGTTAGGATGAATGAACACCACAAGAACAATCCAAGAATAGGGTTAGGGTTAGGGTTAGGGTTAGGGTTAGGGTTAGGGTTAGGGTTAGGGTTAGGGTTAGGGTGAATGAACACCGCAAGAACAATCCAAGATTAGGGTTAGGGTTAGGGTTAGGGTTAGGGTTAGGGTTAGGGTTAAGGTTAGGGTTAGGGTTAGGGTTAGGGTTAGGGTTAGGGTTAGGGTTAGTTTTAGGGTTAGGGTTAGGGTTAGGGTTAGGGTTAGGGTTAGGATGAATGAACACCGCAAGAACAATCCAAGATAAGGGTTAGTGTTAGTGTTAGTGTTAGTGTTAGTGTTAGTGTTAGGGTTAGGGTTAGGGTTAGGGTTAGGGTTAGGGTTAGGGTTAGGGTTAGGGTTAGGATGAAAGAACACCGCAAGAACAATCCAAGATTAGGGTTAGGGTTAGGGTTCGGGTTAGGGTTAGGGTTAGGGTTAGGGTTAGGGTTAGGATGAATGAACACCGCAAGAACAATCCAAGATTAGGGTTAGGGTTAGGGTTAGGGTTAGGGTTAGGGTTAGGGTTAGGGTTAGGGTTTGGGTGAATGAACACCGCAAGAACAATCCAAGATTAGGGTTAGGGTTAGGGTTAGGGTTAGGGTTAGGATGAATGAAAACCACAAGAACAATCCAAGATTAGGGTTAGGGTTAGGGTTAGGGTTAGGGTTAGGGTTAGGGTTAGGGTTAGGGTTAGGGTTAGGGTTAGGGTTAGGGTTAGGGTTAGGGTTAGGGTGAATGAACACCGCAAGAACAATCCAAGAATAGGGTTAGGGTTAGGGTTAGGGTTAGGGTTAGGGTTAGGGTTCGGGTTAGGGTTAGGGTTAGGGTTAGGGTTAGGGTTAGGATGAATGAACACCGCAAGAACAATCCAAGATTAGGGTTAGGGTTAGGGTTAGGGTTAGGGTTAGGGTTTGGGTGAATGAACACCGCAAGAACAATCCAAGATTAGGGTTAGGGTTAGGGTTAGGGTTAGGGTTAGGATGAATGAAAACCACAAGAACAATCCAAGATTAGGGTTAGGGTTAGGGTTAGGGTTAGGGTTAGGGTTAGGGTTAGGGTTAGGGTTAGGGTTAGGGTTAGGGTTAGGGTTAGGGTTAGGGTTAGGGTTAGGGTGAATGAACACCGCAAGAACAATCCAAGAATAGGGTTAGGGTTAGGGTTAGGGTTAGCGTTAGGGTTAGGGTTAGGGTTAGGGTTAGGGTTAGGGTTAGGATGAATGAACACCACAAGAACAATCCAAGATTAGGGTTAGGGTGAGGGTTAGGGTTAGGGTTAGGGTTAGGGTTAGGGTGAATGAACACCGCAAGAACAATGCAAGAATAGGGTTAGGGTTAGGGTTAGGGTTAGGGTTAGGGTTAGGGTTAGGGTTAGGGTTAGGGTTAGGGTTAGGGTTAGGGTTAGGGTTAGGGTTAGGGTTAGGGCTAGGGTGAATGAACACCGCAAGAACAATCCAAGAATAGGGTTAGGGTTAGGGTTAGGGTTAGGATGAATGAACACCACAAGAACAATCCAAGATTAGGGTTAGGGTTAGGGTTAGGGTTAGGGTTAGGGTTAGGGTTAGGGTTGGGGTTAGGGTTAGGGTTAGGGTTAGGGTTAGGGTTAGGCTTAGGGTTAGGGTTAGGGTTAGGGTTAGGGTTAGGGTTAGGGTTAGGGTTAGGATGAATGAACACCACAAGAACAATCCAAGATTAGGGTTAGGGTAAGGGTTAGGGTTAGGGTTAGGGTGAATGAACAACGCAAGAACAATCCAAGATTAGGGTTAGGGTTAGGGTTAGGGTTAGGGTTAGGGTTAGGGTTAGGGTTAGGGTTAGGGTTAGGGTTAGGGTGAATGAACACCGCAAGAACAATCCAAGATTAGGGTGAGGGTTAGGGTTAGGGTTAGGGTTAAGGTTAGGGTTAGGGTTAGGGTTAGGGTTAGGGTTAGGGTTAGGGTTAGGGTTAGGGTTAGGGTTAGGGTTAGGGTTAGGGTTAGTTTTAGGGTTAGGGTTAGGGTTAGGGTTAGGGTTAGGGTGAATGAACACCGCAAGAACAATCCAAGATTAGGGTTAGGGTTAGGGTTAGGGTTAGGGTTAGGGTTAGGGTTAGGGTTAGGGTTAGGGTTAGGGTTAGGGTTAGGATGAATGAACACCACAAGAACAATCCAAGAATAGGGTTAGGGTTAGGGTTAGGGTTAGGGTTAGTGTTAGGGTTAGGGTTAGGGTTAGGGTTAGGGTTAGGGTGAATGAACAACGCAAGAACAATCCAAGATTAGGGTTAGGGTTAGGGTTAGGGTTAGGGTTAGGGTTAGGGTTAGGGTGAATGAACACCGCAAGAACAATCCAAGATTAGAGTTAGGGTTAGGGTTAGGGTTAGGGTTAGGGTTAAGGTTAGGGTTAGGGTTAGGGTTAGGGTTAGGGTTAGGGTTAGGGTTAGGGTTAGTTTTAGGGTTAGGGTTAGGGTTAGGGTTAGGGTTAGGGTTAGGATGAATGAACACCGCAAGAACAATCCAAGATAAGGGTTAGGGTTAGGGTTAGGGTTAGGGTTAGGATGAATGAAAACCACAAGAACAATCCAAGATTAGGGTTAGGGTTAGGGTTAGGGTTAGGGTTAGGGTTAGGGTTAGGGTTAGGGTTAGGGTTAGGGTTAGGGTGAATGAACACCGCAAGAACAATCCAAGAATAGGGTTAGGGTTAGGGTTAGGGTTAGCGTTAGGGTTAGGGTTAGGGTTAGGGTTAGGGTTAGGGTTAGGGTTAGGATGAATGAACACCACAAGAACAATCCAAGATTAGGGTTAGGGTGAGGGTTAGGGTTAGGGTTAGGGTTAGGGTTAGGGTGAATGAACACCGCAAGAACAATGCAAGAATAGGGTTAGGGTTAGGGTTAGGGTTAGGGTTAGGGTTAGGGTTAGGGTTAGGGTTAGGGCTAGGGTGAATGAACACCGCAAGAACAATCCAAGAATAGGGTTAGGGTTAGGGTTAGGGTTAGGGTTAGGATGAATGAACACCACAAGAACAATCCAAGATTAGGGTTAGGGTTAGGGTTAGGGTTAGGGTTAGGGTTAGGGTTAGGGTTGGGGTTAGGGTTAGGGTTAGGGTTAGGGTTAGGGTTAGGCTTAGGGTTAGGGTTAGGGTTAGGGTTAGGGTTAGGGTTAGGGTTAGGGTTAGGGTTAGGATGAATGAACACCACAAGAACAATCCAAGATTAGGGTTAGGGTAAGGGTTAGGGTTAGGGTTAGGGTGAATGAACAACGCAAGAACAATCCAAGATTAGGGTTAGGGTTAGGGTTAGGGTTAGGGTTAGGGTTAGGGTTAGGGTTAGGGTTAGGGTGAATGAACACCGCAAGAACAATCCAAGATTAGGGTTAGGGTTAGGGTTAGGGTTAGGGTTAGGGTTAGGGTTAGGGTTAGGGTTAGGGTTAGGGTTAGGGTGAATGAACACCGCAAGAACAATCCAAGAATAGGGTTAGGGTTAGGGTTAGGGTTAGGGTTAGGGTTAGGGTTAGGGTTAGGGTTAGGGTTAGGGTGAATGAACACCGCAAGAACAATCCAAGAATAGGGTTAGGGTTAGGGTTAGGGTTAGCGTTAGGGTTAGGGTTAGGGTTAGGGTTAGGGTTAGGGTTAGGGTTAGGGTTAGGATGAATGAACACCACAAGAACAATCCAAGATTAGGGTTAGGGTGAGGGTTAGGGTTAGGGTTAGGGTTAGGGTTAGGGTGAATGAACACCGCAAGAACAATGCAAGAATAGGGTTAGGGTTAGGGTTAGGGTTAGGGTTAGGGTTAGGGTTAGGGTTAGGGTTAGGGTTAGGGTTAGGGCTAGGGTGAATGAACACCGCAAGAACAATCCAAGAATAGGGTTAGGGTTAGGGTTAGGGTTAGGGTTAGGATGAATGAACACCACAAGAACAATCCAAGATTAGGGTTAGGGTTAGGGTTAGGGTTAGGGTTAGGGTTAGGGTTAGGGTTGGGGTTAGGGTTAGGGTTAGGGTTAGGGTTAGGGTTAGGCTTAGGGTTAGGGTTAGGGTTAGGGTTAGGGTTAGGGTTAGGATGAATGAACACCACAAGAACAATCCAAGATTAGGGTTAGGGTAAGGGTTAGGGTTAGGGTTAGGGTGAATGAACAACGCAAGAACAATCCAAGATTAGGGTTAGGGTTAGGGTTAGGGTTAGGGTTAGGGTTAGGGTTAGGGTGAATGAACACCGCAAGAACAATCCAAGATTAGGGTTAGGGTTAGGGTTAGGGTTAGGGTTAGGGTTAGGGTTAAGGTTAGGGTTAGGGTTAGGGTT
>NW_028113038.1:72500-75000 GCF_964234715.1 Podarcis melisellensis | reverse complement strand
TGTTAGGGTTAGGGTTAGGGTTAGGGTTAGGGTTAGGGTTAGGGTTAGAGTTAGGGTTAGGGTTAGGTTTAGGATGAATGAACATCGCAAGAACAATCCAAGATAAGGGTTAGTGTTAGTGTTAGTGTTAGTGTTAGGGTTAGGGTTAGGGTTAGGGTTAGGGTTAGGGTTAGGGTTAGGGTTAGGGTTAGGGTTAGGATGAATGAACACCGCAAGAACAATCCAAGATTAGGGTTAGGGTTAGGGTTAGGGTTAGGGTTAGGGTTAGGGTTAGGGTTAGGGATAGGGTTAGGGTTAGGGTTAGGGTTAGGGTTAGGGTGAATGAACAACGCAAGAACAATCCAAGCTTAGGGTTAGGGTTAGGGTTAGGGTTAGGGTTAGGGTTAGGGTTAGGGTTGGGGTTAGGGTTAGGGTTAGGGTTAGGGTTAGGGTTAGGGATAGGGTTAGGGTTAGGGTTAGGGTTAGGGTTAGGGTTAGGGTTAGGGTTAGGGTTAGGGTTAGGGTTAGGGTTAGGGTTAGGGTTAGGATGAATGAACACCGCAAGAACAATCCAAGATAAGGGTTAGTGTTAGTGTTAGTGTTAGTGTTAGTGTTAGTGTTAGGGTTAGGGTTAGGGTTAGGGTTAGGGTTAGGGTTAGGGTTAGGGTTAGGTTTAGGTTTAGGATGAATGAACACCGCAAGAACAATCCAAGATTAGGGTTAGGGTTAGGGTTAGGGTTAGGGTTAGGGTGAATGAACACCGCAAGAACAATCCAAGAATAGGGTTAGGGTTAGGGTTAGGGTTAGGGTGAATGAACACCGCAAGAGCAATCCAAGATTAGGGTTAGGGTAAGGGTTAGGGTTAGGTTTAGGGTTAGGGTTAGGGTTAGGGTTAGTTTTAGGGTTAGGGTTAGGGTTAGGGTTAGGGTTAGGGTTAGGGTTAGGATGAATGAACACCGCAAGAACAATCCAAGATAAGGGTTAGTGTTAGTGTTAGTTTTAGTGTTAGGGTTAGGGTTAGGGTTAGGGTTAGGGTTAGGGTTAGGGTTAGGATGAATGAACACCGCAAGAACAATCCAAGATTAGGGTTAGGGTTAGGGTTAGGGTTAGGGTTAGGGTTAGGGTTAGGGTTAGGGTTAGGGTTAGGGTTAGGGTTAGGGTTAGGGTTAGGGTTAGGGTTAGGTTTAGGATGAATGAACATCGCAAGAACAATCCAAGATAAGGGTTAGTGTTAGTGTTAGTGTTAGTGTTAGTGTTAGGGTTAGGGTTAGGGTTAGGGTTAGGGTTAGGGTTAGGGTTAGGGTTAGGGTTAGGGTTAGGATGAATGAACACCGCAAGAACAATCCAAGATTAGGGTTAGGGTTAGGGTTAGGGTTAGGATGAATGAACACTACAAGAACAATCCAAGATTAGGGTTAGGGTTAGGGTTAGGGTTAGGGTTAGGGTTAGGGTTAGGGTTAGGGTTAGGGTTAGGGTTAGGATTAGGGTTAGGGTTAGGGTTAGGGTTAGGGTTAGGGTTAGGGTTAGGGTTAGGGTTAGGGTTAGGGTTAGGTTTAGGATGAATGAACACCGCAAGAACAATCCAAGATTAGGGTTAGGGTTAGGGTTAGGGTTAGGGTTAGGGTTAGGGTTAGGGTTAGGGTTAGGGTTAGGGTTAGGGTTAGGGTTAGGGTTAGGGTTAGGGTTAGGGTTAGGTTTAGGATGAATGAACACCGCAAGAACAATCCAAGATTAGGGTTAGGGTTAGGGTTAGGGTTAGGGTTAGGGTTAGGGTTAGGGTTAGGGTTAGGGTTGGGGTTAGGGTTAGGGTTAGGGTTAGGTTTAGGTTTTGGGTTAGGGTTAGGGTTAGGGTTAGGGTTAGGGTTAGGGTTAGGGTTAGGGTTAGGGTTAGGATGAATGAACATCGCAAGAACAATCCAAGATAAGGGTTAGTGTTAGTGTTAGTGTTAGGGTTAGGGTTAGGGTTAGGGTTAGGGTTAGGGTTAGGGTTAGGGTTAGGGTTAGGGTTAGGGTTAGGGTTAGGGTTAGGGTGAATGAACACCGCAAGAACAATCCAAGATTAGGGTTAGGGTTAGGGTTAGGGTTGGGGTTAGGGTTAGGGTTAGGGTTAGGTTTAGGTTTAGGTTTTGGGTTAGGGTTAGGGTTAGGGTTAGGGTTAGGGTTAGGGTTAGGGTTAGGGTCAGGATGAATGAACATCGCAAGAACAATCCAAGATAAGGGTTAGTGTTAGTGTTAGTGTTAGTGTTAGGGTTAGGGTTAGGGTTAGGGTTAGGGTTAGGGTTAGGGTTAGATTTAGGATGAATGAACACCGCAAGCACAATCCAAGATTAGGGTTAGGGTTAGGGTTAGGGTTAGGATGAATGAACACTACAAGAACAATCCAAGATTAGGGTTAGGGTTAGGGTTAGGGTTAGGGTTAGGGTTAGGGTTAGGGTTAGGGTTAGGGTTAGGGTTAGGGTTAGGGTTAGGGTTAGGGTTAGGGTTAGGGTTAGGGTTAGGGTTAGGGTTAGGGTTAGGGTGA
>NW_028113039.1:192500-197235 GCF_964234715.1 Podarcis melisellensis | reverse complement strand
TTAGGGTTAGGGTTAGGGTTAGGGTTAGGGTGAATGAACACCGCAAGAACAATCCAAGATTAGGGTTAGGGTTAGGGTTAGGGTTGGGGTTAGGGTTAGGATTAGGGTTAGGGTTAGGGTTAGGGTTAGGATGAATGAACACCGCAAGAACAATCCAAGATAAGGGTTAGTGTTAGTGTTAGGGTTAGGGTTAGGGTTAGGGTTAGGCTTAGGCTTAGGCTTAGGCTTAGGCTTAGGTTTAGGATGAATGAACACCGCAAGAACAATCCAAGATTAGGGTTAGGGTTAGGGTTAGGGTTAGGGTTAGGGTTAGGGTTAGGGTTAGGGTTAGGATGAATGAACTCCGCAAGAATTAATATCCAGGATTAGGGTTAGGGTTAGGGTTAGGGTTAGGGTTAGGGTTAGGGTTAGGGTTAGGGTTAGGGTTAGGGTTAGGATGAATGAACACCGCAAGAAAAATCCAAGATTATGGTTAGGGTTAGGGTTAGGGTTAGGGTTAGGGTTAGGGTTAGGGTTAGGATGAATGAACACCGCAAGAACAATCCAAGATAAGGGTTAGTGTTAGTGTTAGGGTTAGGGTTAGGGTTAGGCTTAGGCTTAGGCTTAGGCTTAGGTTTAGGATGAATGAACACCGCAAGAACAATCCAAGATTCTGGTTAGGGTGAGGGTTAGGGTTAGGGTTAGGGTTAGGGTTAGGGTTAGGGTTAGGGTTAGGATGAATGAACACCGCAAGAACAATCCAAGATAAGGGTTAGTGTTAGTGTTAGGGTTAGGGTTAGGGTTAGGCTTAGGCTTAGGCTTAGGCTTAGGTTTAGGATGAATGAACACCGCAAGAACAATCCAAGATTCTGGTTAGGGTGAGGGTTAGGGTTAGGGTTAGGGTTAGGGTTAGGATGAATGAACACTACAAGAACAATCCAAGATTAGGGTTAGGGTTAGGGTTAGGGTTAGGGTTAGGGTTAGGGTTAGGGTTAGGGTGAATGAACACCGCAAGAACAATCCAAGAATAGGGATAGGGTTAGGGTTAGGGTTAGGGTTAGGGTTAGGGTTAGGGTTAGGGTGAATGAACACCGCAAGAACAATCCAAGAATAGGGTTAGGGTTAGGGTTAGGGTTAGGTATAGGGTTAGGGTTAGGGTTAGGGTTAGGGTTAGGGTTAGGGTTAGGGTTAGAGTGAATGAACACTGCAAGAACAATCCAAGAATAGGGTTAGGGTTAGGGTTAGGGTTAGGGTTAGGGTTAGGGTTAGGGTTAGGGTTAGGGTTAGAGTGAATGAACCCCGGAAGAACAATCCAAGAATAGGGTTAGGGTTAGGGTTAGGGTTAGGGTTAGGGTTAGGGTTAGGATGAATGAACACTACAAGAACAATCCAAGATTAGGGTTAGGGTTAGGGTTAGGGTTAGGGTTAGGGTTAGGGTTAGGGTGAATGAACACCGCAAGAACAATCCAAGAATAGGGTTAGGGTTAGGGTTAGGGTTAGGGTTAGGGTTAGGGTTAGGGTTAGGGTTAGGATGAATGAACACCACAAGAACAATCCAAGATTAGGGTTAGGGTTAGGGTTGGGGTTGGGGTTAGGGTTGGGGTTAGGGTTAGGGTTAGGGTTAGGGTTAGGGTTAGGGTTAGGGTTAGGTTTAGGATGAATGAACACCGCAAGAACAATCCAAGATTAGGGTTAGGGTTAGGGTTAGGGTAAGGATGAATGAACACTACAAGAACAATCCAAGATTAGGGTTAGGGTTAGGGTTAGGGTTAGGGTTAGGGTTAGGGTTAGGGTTAGGGTTAGGGTGAATGAACACCGCAAGAACAATCCAAGAATAGGGATAGGGTTAGGGTTAGGGTTAGGGTTAGGGTTAGGGTTAGGGTAAGGGTTAGGGTTGGGTTAGGGTTAGGGTTAGGGTTAGGGTGAATGAACACTGCAAGAACAATCCAAGAATAGGGTTAGGGTTAGGGTTAGGGTTAGGGTTAGGGTTAGGGTTAGGGTTACGGTTAGGGTTAGGGTTAGAGTGAATGAACCCCGGAAGAACAATCCAAGAATAGGGTTAGGGTTAGGGTTAGGGTTAGGGTTAGGGTGAGGGTGAGGGTTAGGGTTAGGGTTAGGGTTAGGGTGAATGAACACCGCAAGAACAATCCAAGATTAGGGTTAGGGTTAGGGTTAGGGTTAGGGTTAGGATGAATGAACACCGCAAGAACAATCCAAGATTAGGGTTAGGGTTAGGGTTAGGGTTATGGTTAGGGTTAGGGTTAGGATGAATGAACACCGCAAGAACAATCCAAGATTAGGGTTAGGGTTAGGGTTAGGGTTAGGGTTAGGGTTAGGGTTAGGGTTAGGATGAATGAACACCGCAAGAACAATCCAAGATAAGGGTTAGTGTTAGTGTTAGTGTTAGGGTTAGGGTTAGGGTTAGGGTTAGGGTTAGGGTTAGGGTTAGAGTTAGGGTTAGGGTTAGGTTTAGGATGAATGAACACCGCAAGAACAATCCAAGATTAGGGTTAGGGTTAGGGTTAGGGTTAGGGTTAGGGTTAGGGTTAGGATGAATGAACACTACAAGAACAATCCAAGATTAGGGTTAGGGTTAGGGTTAGGGTTAGGGTTAGGGTTAGGGTTAGGGTTAGGGTGAATGAACACCGCAAGAACAATCCAAGAATAGGGATAGGGTTAGGGTTAGGGTTAGGGTTAGGGTTAGGGTTAGGGTGAATGAACACCGCAAGAACAATCCAAGAATAGGGTTAGGGTTAGGGTTAGGGTTAGGGTTAGGTATAGGGTTAGGGTTAGGGTTAGGGTTAGGGTTAGGGTTAGGGTTAGGGTTAGAGTGAATGAACACTGCAAGAACAATCCAAGAATAGGGTTAGGGTTAGGGTTAGGGTTAGGGTTAGGGTTAGGGTTAGGGTTAGAGTGAATGAACCCCGGAAGAACAATCCAAGAATAGGGTTAGGGTTAGGGTTAGGGTTAGGGTTAGTGTTAGGGTTAGGGTGAGGGTGAGGGTGAGGGTTAGGGTTAGGGTTAGGGTTAGGGTTAGGGTGAATGAACACCGCAAGAACAATCCAAGATTAGGGTTAGGGTTAGGGTTAGGGTTAGGGTTAGGGTTAGGATGAATGAACACCGCAAGAACAATCCAAGATTAGGGTTAGGGTTAGGGTTAGGGTTAGGGTTAGGGTTAGGGTTAGGGTTAGGGTTAGGGTTAGGGTTAGGATGAATGAACACCGCAAGAACAATCCAAGATTAGGGTTAGGGTTAGGGTTAGGGTTAGGGTTAGGGTTAGGGTTAGGGTTAGGGTTAGGATGAATGAACACCGCAAGAACAATCCAAGATAAGGGTTAGTGTTAGTGTTAGTGTTAGTGTTACGGTTAGGGTTAGGGTTAGGGTTAGGGTTAGGGTTAGGGTTAGAGTTAGGGTTAGGGTTAGGTTTAGGATGAATGAACACCGCAAGAACAATCCAAGATTAGGGTTAGGGTTAGGGTTAGGGTTAGGGTTAGGGTTAGGGTTAGGATGAATGAACACTACAAGAACAATCCAAGATTAGGGTTAGGGTTAGGGTTAGGGTTAGGGTTAGGGTTAGGGTTAGGGTTAGGGTGAATGAACACCGCAAGAACAATCCAAGATTAGGGTTAGGGTTAGGGTTAGGGTTGGGGTTAGGGTTAGGGTTAGGGTTAGGGTTAGGGTTAGGGTTAGGATGAATGAACACCGCAAGAACAATCCAAGATAAGGGTTAGTGTTAGTGTTAGTGTTAGGGTTAGGGTTAGGGTTAGGCTTAGGCTTAGGCTTAGGTTTAGGATGAATGAACACCGCAAGAACAATCCAAGATTAGGGTTAGGGTTAGGGTTAGGGTTAGGGTTAGGGTTAGGGTTAGGGTGAATGAACACCGCAAGAAAAATCCAAGATTAGGGTTAGGGTTAGGGTTAGGGTTAGGGTTAGGGTTAGGGTTAGGATGAATGAACACCGCAAGAACAATCCAAGATTAGGGTTAGGGTTAGGGTTAGGGTTAGGGTTAGGGTTAGGAGGAATGAACACCGCAAGAACAATCCAAGATAAGGGTTAGTGTTAGTGTTAGTGTTAGGGTTAGGGTTAGGGTTAGGGTTAGGGTTAGGGTTAGAGTTAGGGTTAGGGTTAGGTTTAGGATGAATGAACACCGCAAGAACAATCCAAGATTAGGGTTAGGGTTAGGGTTAGGGTTAGGGTTAGGGTTAGGGTTAGGGTTAGGGTTAGGGTTAGGGTTAGGATGAATGAACACTACAAGAACAATCCAAGATTAGGGTTAGGGTTAGGGTTAGGGTTAGGGTTAGGGTTAGGGTGAATGAACACCGCAAGAACAATCCAAGATTAGGGTTAGGGTTAGGGTTAGGGTTGGGGTTAGGGTTAGGGTTAGGGTTAGGGTTAGGGTTAGGGTTAGGGTTAGGATGAATGAACACCGCAAGAACAATCCAAGATAAGGGTTAGTGTTAGTGTTAGTGTTAGGGTTAGGGTTAGGGTTAGGCTTAGGCTTAGGCTTAGGCTTAGGCTTAGGCTTAGGTTTAGGATGAATGAACACCGCAAGAACAATCCAAGATTCTGGTTAGGGTTAGGGTTAGGGTTAGGGTTAGGGTTAGGGTTAGGATGAATGAACACTACAAGAACAATCCAAGATTAGGGTTAGGGTTAGGGTTAGGGTTAGGGTTAGGGTTAGGGTTAGGGTGAATGAACACCGCAAGAAGAATCCAAGAATAGGGATAGGGTTAGGGTTAGGGTTAGGGTTAGGGTT
>NW_028113039.1:55000-65000 GCF_964234715.1 Podarcis melisellensis | reverse complement strand
GGGTTAGGGTTAGGATGAATGAACACCACAAGAACCATCCAAGATTAGGGTTAGGGTTAGGGTTAGGGTTAGGGTTAGGGTTAGGGTTAGGCTTAGAGTTAGGGTTAGGTTTAGGGTGAATGAACACCACAAGAACAATCCAATATTAAGGTTAGGGTTAGGGTTAGGGTTAGGGTTAGGGTTAGGGTTAGGGTGAATGAACACCGCAAGAACAATCCAAGAATAGGGTTAGGGTTAGGGTTAGGGTTAGGGTTAGGGTTAGGGTTAGGGTTAGGGTTAGGGTGAATGAACACCGCAAGAACAATCCAAGCTTAGGGTTAGGGTTAGGGTTAGGGTTAGGGTTAGGGTTAGGGTTAGGTTTAGGTTTAGGTTTAGGTTTAGGTTTAGGTTTAGGTTTAGGTTTAGGTTTAGGTTTAGGTTTAGGGTTAGGGTTAGGGTTAGGGTTAGGGTTAGGGTGAATGAACACCGCAAGAACAATCCAAGATTAGGGTTAGGGTTAGGGTTAGGGTTAGGGTTAGGGTTAGGGTTAGGATGAATGAACACCACAAGAACAATCCAAGATTAGGGTTAGGGTTAGGGTTAGGCTTAGGGTTAGGGTTAGGGTTAGGCTTAGGGTTAGGGTTAGGGTTAGGGTTAGGGTTAGGGTTAGGGTTAGGGTTAGGGTTAGGATGAATGAACACCACAAGAACCATCCAAGATTAGGGTTAGGGTTAGGGTTAGGGTTAGGGTTAGGCTTAGGGTTAGGGTTAGGTTTAGGGTGAATGAACACCACAAGAACAATCCAATATTAAGGTTAGGGTTAGGGTTAGGGTTAGGGTTAGGGTTAGGGTGAATGAACACCGCAAGAACAATCCAATAATAGGGTTAGGGTTAGGGTTAGGGTTAGGGTTAGGGTTAGGGTTAGGGTTAGGGTTAGGGTTAGGGTTAGGGTTAAGGTGAATGAACACCGCAAGAACATGTTGGTTTCTGCTTCCCTCACTGAGCAGCAGAAGTGCTTGTCACAAGACAGGTGTTTACATTCCACACAGTCTGTACTGTTGGAGGTTTTCCCACGGGAACGGGAGACTGGATGTGACGTATACTGGTTTCCTGTTTTTCCCTGTTCTTTGCAGTTTCAGTTTGAGATTCTCTCCGTGCTTTAGAGGAGAGATGACGCTTTCTCTGCTCCGGCAGAGGGAAAATGTTTTTCTGTAACTTACCAGCTTTGAACTGTAAATAAAGTAGTATAGAGCATGTTGGCATATACTTCTCATCATTCCGCTGTGCACTGGACACTGCTTATCTCCAACATTTGGTTCCGGGCCCAGAAAAATGCAGTGTTTTGAGAATGGACTCCAAAAGTCGGGCTCCTGGCAGAAAAACAAAGGGGCAAAGAAACGGAGGATCGGAACAGCAGCAGAGGGACGGATAGCAACGGTATCTGCTCTGCGCGTCAAAATGATTGATGAAGGTATGTGCTACTGCTCCGGGCAGCCTGCCAGCTTCTAATTAATGGCTTTATGGCTGGACTTTGAACTTTTAATAGCCGGTTTTTGTCGTGGCACAGGCAAATGGCTAGAAGCAACACTTTCCTATGCTGGGGAAATCGAAAGTAACTTTTACAAATGCTGTTGTTTCAAAGCAGCTGCAGACATGACGCAGCTAGAATTAAAGGGCAACATTGAGAAAGCACTTGGGGACTTTCGCTATTGAACTTGCCTTTGGGAATGCAGTTTGAAGCAGCTGCAGATAAGCAAAGAGGCTCAGGCAAGGCAGAGGCTGTTTTGAAATTGCTTTTGGATTGAAGCAGCTGTACACAGAAGCAGCATGTATACAGCAGCTTGATTTAAAGCAGCATAGATGACGCAGGAGGCAATTGCCAAAGTCATGATAGCTAGCTGCAGAAGGCTGGATGAAGCAAGTGGGGGATTTGATACCACTGATCAGCCAAATGCTTGTGATACTGCCATGATTCAGAATGAAGCAGATCGGCGGGGTGATAGCTGCATGGGAAAGGGGGAGTCTTCACAGACGTCATCCCATAGTGCAGTGGAACCACCAGATGGCGCCAAAGCTTTGAAGGCAGTGAAATGCTACTCGTGTGGACGTCTAGGCCATATGAAGAGGGAATGCAGAAATCCCAGGGCCAAGACAGAGCAGCGCAGCGAAAGCTCATCGCGTGGAAAAGGCCAGAGCAAAGGCAAAGGTCCGGTGTCCAGGACAACGCAGCACAAGGCAATGGTCTCACGCTTCGCTCCAAAGGTTGCAAAGGTTGCAGAGGTTGCAGAGGTCCAGAAGACGTCTAGATCTTTCTTCGTTGTTGATTCAGCTGCAACGCATCACATGTGCAACGATAAGCGACTGTTCGTGTCTTTTACACCGCAGGAAGGTGCGATTCACCAGGCAGATGGCCACACGATCCCCAGTAAAGGCTACGGAACTGTTGTTCTTCACAGTTTGGACTTATCGATACAGGACGTGCTTTATGTGCCGGACGCGAAACATAATCTGCTTAGCGTTGGACAGCTGATGGAGCGGAAAATAGACGTTTCCTTTACGAACAATAAGTGCATCATCACAAAGAAAAATGATTATCAATTGTATGCTGAATTTGTTCATCGTTTGTTTGTTTTGTATTATGATGATGTTGTGCAGGATGACACTTGTTGCATTGCAGGTTCTAACAAAAGTTTGCATGCAGAATGCATTCACGATTTTCATCGAAAATTTGGACATTTGCATTTTGAGGCAGTATCAAAAATGCCTGCCTTGGTTGAAGGTATGACTATTAAACCCTGCAGGTACCACATGAAGTGCAAGGCATGCGCAGCAAACAAGGTGAAAATGGCTGCGAAAGGTAAGGTGTCTAGTAGGCAAGCTACAGAACCATACCAGGTTGTTCATGCTGATTTGGTTGGACCACTAGCGCCCTCTTTGGGTGGGAATAGGTACTTCATGGTTCTCCTTGATGCATTTTCCAGATATATTTATGTGTACAATCTCAAGCAGAAATCAGAGGCTTTTCCTAGGTTCAAGGAATTCTGTGCTTGGTTGGGGAATGTGCATGGTAAGAAGATAAAAATTCTTTTTACTGACCGGGGGGGAGAGTTCACTTCTCAGCAGTTTGAAGCTTTTCTGGCTGAGAAAGGAATTCAACATGATTTGTCTAGTCCTCGCTCGCCATGGCAGAATGGACTTGCGGAACGGGCAAATCAGACATTGCTTCAAGGGTTAAAAACCTTGCTGCATGATGCAAATCTTCCAGAGAGTTATTGGGCCGAAGCTCTCTCATGTTTCACTTACAGTTACAATCGCAGGTTATCTTCAGCGATTGGTTGTACCCCCTATGAGAAGATGTTTGGCAAGAAGCCATACATCAAACATATGAAAATTTTTGGTTCGGACATGTGGGTTCACTCACCACAACACTCCAAGTTAGACAAGCGTGGATTGCATGGTATCTTTCTAGGTTATCAGAAAGGGTCTTACAGAATAATGATGAGTGACTCTAAGGAAATTAAGCTCACAAGAAGTGTTGAGTACAATGCCAAGTGGGGGGAGAATGTGGGAATTTTCCAATGTTATCCTGATGACAGTGATGAGACTGAGGATAGTCAAAAGCAACCGCAACAACCCACACCCACTGATGAAGGTTCTGATTCTGAGTCTGAAACTGAATCAGATGATTCAGAGGATTTCAAGAGTGCGAAAGCCTCTATGCGACCCTCTGAAAGCTCTGATCAAGAATTGGAGGAACCATTGTTCACAATAGGTCACTTTTCTCCTAAGAAGGAAGAGGGGAGTGTTGAAGACCTAAGGCTAATTCGTAGGTCACAGAGAGCCACAAAAGGCAGACCTCCAAAGAGATTTGCTGATGAGTTTGCTAAGATAGCAGTAACAGCTGTTAAAAGCTCCAAGAAGGTATTTGAACCTTCAAGTTTCCAAGAAATCCAGGATTTGGATTCAAAGGAAGCTGAGCCATGGTTAAATGCCATGAAGGCTGAGCTTGATTCCTTGGAAAGGAACAAAACATGGGACCTTGTTCCAGTAGTTCCAGGAATGAAATTGCTTGGAAGCAAATGGGTCTTCAAAGCGAAGACTGATCAAAATGGCAAGATAGTCAGACACAAAGCCAGACTGGTAGCCAGAGGATTTGCTCAGGTACCAGGTGAAGACTATCACGAGACCTACTCACCTACAGTGAGGTATGAGAGCATTAGGCTTATGCTCAAGCTAGCTGCAGAGGAAAATCTACACATTAGTCACCATGATGTAAATACAGCTTTTCTGTACGGATCTCTAGGTGAATCACTTTATATGCTTCCACCTGATGGCGTACAGGTAAAACAGGGATTTGTTTGTGCTCTGAAAAAGTCAATTTATGGTCTCAAACAAAGTGCACGGTGTTGGCACACAAAACTCACTGAAGTATTGTTTTCTCTAGGTTTTCAGCAAGGGAAAGCTGATCCATGTGTATTTGTCAAAGAGGAGGGGCAAAAGAAACTGTATTGTTTGTTATATGTTGATGATCTTTTATTCTTTTGGAAAGATGTCACAATGTACAATAACGCCCTAGCTCAACTGAAAGAGCACTTTGACATGAAAGATCTTGGTGAGGTAAACAACTACCTATCTCTGGAAATAGAGAGAGATCAAGATGGTAACATTCTAGTACACCAGTCACGGAAAATTGCTGATGTGTTAAGCAAACTAAACCTGATGGATGCTAACCCTGTGGACACACCGATGATAACAGGTTATCAGGTAGATGACACTGAAGAAGCATTTTCTGACACTACACTGTACAGAAGTGTGCTAGGCAAACTAAACTTCATTGCCAGATGTTCAAGACCAGACATTGCTGTTAGCTGTAATTTGCTAAGCAGACAAGTCAACAATCCTACTGTTAAGGATTGGAAAGCTCTGAAACACATAGCGCGGTATTTGAAAGGCACTATGCATTACAGACTGAGATTTAACAATCAGAAGTCTGGTGGTCTTGAGATATTTGCAGATGCAAGTTTTGGAAGTGACACTACAGACAGGAAAAGTACGTCTGGAGTTTGCTATAAGTACAATCAGGGTCTATTTGATTGGTCATGCAAGAAGCAAACAACAGTTAGCTTAAGTACTTGTGATGCTGAACTGAATGC
Source organism: Podarcis melisellensis (assembly GCF_964234715.1). Classification (NCBI taxonomy): domain Eukaryota; kingdom Metazoa; phylum Chordata; class Lepidosauria; order Squamata; family Lacertidae; genus Podarcis; species Podarcis melisellensis. Next base: position 59,868 of record NW_028113039.1, on the reverse strand, counting down.
ACTGTCTTATTCACTTAAGGATTGTGAATGGTTGTTACAATTGTGCAAAGACATGAAAATTCCTGTCAAATGTCCAATCCAGGTTTACCAGGACAACAAAGCATGTTTGGCTTTGCTGAATTCTGAAGGTTGTAAGCAAAGCCCGAAGCACTTGCAATTGAAGGTGCAACATGCTAGGGAACGTATTCAGAAGGGACTCGTAACGGTGTCCTATATGCCAGGTAATGAAATTCCTGCTGATGTATTGTCCAAGATTGCACTGGACACTGCTTATCTCCAACAGAACAATCCAAGAATAGGGTTAGGGTTAGGGTTAGGGTTAGGGTTGGGGTTAGGGTTAGGGTTAGGGTTAGGGTTAGGGCTAGGGCTAGGGTTAGGGTTAGGGTTAGCGTTAGGGTTAGGGTTAGGGTTGTTGTTGATAAGCAGTATCCAGTGCACAGCGGAATGATGAGAAGTATGTGCCAACATGCTCTATACTACTTTATTTACAGTTCAAAGCTGGTAAGTTACAGAAAAACATTTTCCCTCTGCCGGAGCAGAGAAAGCGTCATCTCTCCTCTAAAGCACGGAGAGAATCATAAACTGAAACTGCAAAGAACAGGGAAAAACAGGAAACCAGTATACGTCACATCCAGTCTCCCGTTCCCGTGGGAAAACCTCCAACAGTACAGACTGTGTGGAATGTAAACACCTGTCTTGTGACAAGCACTTCTGCTGCTCAGTGAGGGAAGCAGAAACCAACATCCTCCCCCTTTCTGTGAACATCACTGGGCAGCGTGTTCGTACAATATCAGTACAAACCCAACTTCTGCACATAGGTACAGTGTTGATCCCTTGATACAATCTTGGACAATACATCAGCAGGAATTTCATTACCTGGCATATAGGACACCGTTACGAGTCCCTTCTGAATACGTTCCCTAGCATGTTGCACCTTCAATTGCAAGTGCTTCGTGCTATGCTTACAACCTTCAGAATTCAGCAAAGCCAAACATGCTTTGTTGTCCTGGTAAACCTGGATTGGACATTTGACAGGAATTTTCATGTCTTTGCACAATTGTAACAACCATTCACAATCTTTAAGTGAATAAGACAGTGCATTCAGTTCAGCTTCACAAGTACTTAAGCTAACTGTTGTTTGCTTCTTGCATGACCAATCAAATAGACCCTGATTGTACTTATAGCAAACTCCAGACGTACTTTTCCTGTCTGTAGTGTCACTTCCAAAACTTGCATCTGCAAATATCTCAAGACCACCAGACTTCTGATTGTTAAATCTCAGTCTGTAATGCATAGTGCCTTTCAAATACCGCGCTATGTGTTTCAGAGCTTTCCAATCCTTAACAGTAGGATTGTTGACTTGTCTGCTTAGCAAATTACAGCTAACAGCAATGTCTGGTCTTGAACATCTGGCAATGAAGTTTAGCTTGCCTTGCACACTTCTGTACAGTGTAGTGTCAGAAAATGCTTCTTCAGTGTCATCTACCTGATAACCTGTTATCATCGGTGTGTCCACAGGGTTAGCATCCATCAGGTTTAGTTTGCTTAACACATCAGCAATTTTCCGTGACTGGTGTACTAGAATGTTACCATCTTGATCTCTCTCTATTTCCAGAGATAGGTAGTTGTTTACCTCACCAAGATCTTTCATGTCAAAGTGCTCTTTCAGTTGAGCTAGGGCGTTATTGTACATTGTGACATCTTTCCAAAAGAATAAAAGATCATCAACATATAACAAACAATACAGTTTCTTTTGCCCCTCCTCTTTGACAAATACACATGGATCAGCTTTCCCTTGCTGAAAACCTAGAGAAAACAATACTTCAGTGAGTTTTGTGTGCCAACACCGTGCACTTTGTTTGAGACCATAAATTGACTTTTTCAGAGCACAAACAAATCCCTGTTTTACCTGTACGCCATCAGGTGGAAGCATATAAAGTGATTCACCTAGAGATCCGTACAGAAAAGCTGTATTTACATCATGGTGACTAATGTGTAGATTTTCCTCTGCAGCTAGCTTGAGCATAAGCCTAATGCTCTCATACCTCACTGTAGGTGAGTAGGTCTCGTGATAGTCTTCACCTGGTACCTGAGCAAATCCTCTGGCTACCAGTCTGGCTTTGTGTCTGACTATCTTGCCATTTTGATCAGTCTTCGCTTTGAAGACCCATTTGCTTCCAAGCAATTTCATTCCTGGAACTACTGGAACAAGGTCCCATGTTTTGTTCCTTTCCAAGGAATCAAGCTCAGCCTTCATGGCATTTAACCATGGCTCAGCTTCCTTTGAATCCAAATCCTGGATTTCTTGGAAACTTGAAGGTTCAAATACCTTCTTGGAGCTTTTAACAGCTGTTACTGCTATCTTAGCAAACTCATCAGCAAATCTCTTTGGAGGTCTGCCTTTTGTGGCTCTCTGTGACCTACGAATTAGCCTTAGGTCTTCAACACTCCCCTCTTCCTTCTTAGGAGAAAAGTGACCTATTGTGAACAATGGTTCCTCCAATTCTTGATCAGAGCTTTCAGAGGGTCGCATAGAGGCTTTCGCACTCTTGAAATCCTCTGAATCATCTGATTCAGTTTCAGACTCAGAATCAGAACCTTCATCAGTGGGTGTGGGTTGTTGCGGTTGCTTTTGACTATCCTCAGTCTCATCACTGTCATCAGGATAACATTGGAAAATTCCCACATTCTCCCCCCACTTGGCATTGTACTCAACACTTCTTGTGAGCTTAATTTCCTTAGAGTCACTCATCATTATTCTGTAAGACCCTTTCTGATAACCTAGAAAGATACCATGCAATCCACGCTTGTCTAACTTGGAGTGTTGTGGTGAGTGAACCCACATGTCCGAACCAAAAATTTTCATATGTTTGATGTATGGCTTCTTGCCAAACATCTTCTCATAGGGGGTACAACCAATCGCTGAAGATAACCTGCGATTGTAACTGTAAGTGAAACATGAGAGAGCTTCGGCCCAATAACTCTCTGGAAGATTTGCATCATGCAGCAAGGTTTTTAACCCTTGAAGCAATGTCTGATTTGCCCGTTCCGCAAGTCCATTCTGCCATGGCGAGCGAGGACTAGACAAATCATGTTGAATTCCTTTCTCAGCCAGAAAAGCTTCAAACTGCTGAGAAGTGAACTCTCCCCCCCGGTCAGTAAAAAGAATTTTTATCTTCTTACCATGCACATTCCCCAACCAAGCACAGAATTCCTTGAACCTAGGAAAAGCCTCTGATTTCTGCTTGAGATTGTACACATAAATATATCTGGAAAATGCATCAAGGAGAACCATGAAGTACCTATTCCCACCCAAAGAGGGCGCTAGTGGTCCAACCAAATCAGCATGAACAACCTGGTATGGTTCTGTAGCTTGCCTACTAGACACCTTACCTTTCGCAGCCATTTTCACCTTGTTTGCTGCGCATGCCTTGCACTTCATGTGGTACCTGCAGGGTTTAATAGTCATACCTTCAACCAAGGCAGGCATTTTTGATACTGCCTCAAAATGCAAATGTCCAAATTTTCGATGAAAATCGTGAATGCATTCTGCATGCAAACTTTTGTTAGAACCTGCAATGCAACAAGTGTCATCCTGCACAACATCATCATAATACAAAACAAACAAACGATGAACAAATTCAGCATACAATTGATAATCATTTTTCTTTGTGATGATGCACTTATTGTTCGTAAAGGAAACGTCTATTTTCCGCTCCATCAGCTGTCCAACGCTAAGCAGATTATGTTTCGCGTCCGGCACATAAAGCACGTCCTGTATCGATAAGTCCAAACTGTGAAGAACAACAGTTCCGTAGCCTTTACTGGGGATCGTGTGGCCATCTGCCTGGTGAATCGCACCTTCCTGCGGTGTAAAAGACACGAACAGTCGCTTATCGTTGCACATGTGATGCGTTGCAGCTGAATCAACAACGAAGAAAGATCTAGACGTCTTCTGGACCTCTGCAACCTCTGCAACCTTTGGAGCGAAGCGTGAGACCATTGCCTTGTGCTGCGTTGTCCTGGACACCGGACCTTTGCCTTTGCTCTGGCCTTTTCCACGCGATGAGCTTCCGCTGCGCTGCTCTGCGCTGGCCCTGGGATATTTGCATTCCCTCTTCATATGGCCTAGACGTCCACATGAGTAGCATTTCACTGCCTTCAAAGCTTTGGCGCCATCTGGTGGTTCCACTGCACTATGGGATGACGACTGTGAAGTCTCCCCCTTGTTGATGCAGCTAGCACCGCGGCGATCCGCTTCATTCAATATCACGGCAGTAACATAGTTCACTGTCAGCTGAGCAGTTGGCTGTATAGCAATCTGAGTCGCAACAGACTCCCAACCTGAACCCAAAGATTGTAGTATCATGAAGGAATACACAGCCTCTGGAAAGTTGAGTCCTCTCTGTTGCAGCTCATGTCTCAGATTCTGCATCTCCATCAGATGTATACGCACATCTCCACCTTCAGCAAGAGCCATATTATGCAGCTTGTTGAAGTAAAACATAGTGGACCCAGCTTCTGTCCTCGAGTGAGCCTCTTTCAAAGCATCCCAAATTTCTTTGGCTGAGGTCTTATCACGCAAAAGACAGAGCTCTTCTGGGGATACTATCAATGTAAGAGTTCCCCTTGCCTTGGAATCCTTAGCTTTCCATTCATCTGTAACTGGAGCTGGGGGGGTGCCTGTAATAACTTCAAACAGACCCTCTTTCCGCAGAATAGCCTCTGCATAGAGAACCCAGTCCGCATAATTTTTCTTATTGAGCTTAGGAATCCCACAAGCATCAGCTAGCTTTGCAGTCGCCATTTCTGCTTGTCTGCTGCTGCTTTAAATCAAGCTGCTTTAATCCAAAGGCAATTTCAAAACA
>NW_028113040.1:195000-197500 GCF_964234715.1 Podarcis melisellensis | reverse complement strand
GTAGGCCCCTTGGCCCGCCTGCAGACGTCACAACCAGCGACGTAGCGAGCCACGTCAGCCTTCAAGCGGGGCCACCAAAACTCACGGCTTACCAGATGGGTGGTCCGATACCGCCCAAAGTGCCCCGCCGCTGGAGCGTCATGGGTCATCCGGAGAACCTCAGCCCGCAGCGGCCCTGGTGGGATGTACAGGCGCCCGTGGTGCAGCAGAAGACCCTGATGCGAAACCAGCCCTGGATACTGAGGGCATGATCCTTCGGCCAGTTCCCGGAGTCGTTCCTGGGCCCAAGCGTCGACCCGTTGCTGTTCCCGCACCCGAGCCTGCAGTGGCTCAACCTCCTGGGTGGCCAGGAATGCAGCTGGTGGTAGGATCGTGGTGGGTGCTGCTTGCTGAACCGTGTCTGCGTTGTCTTCAGGTTTCCGGGACAGGGCATCCGCCTTCTGGTTTTGGGAGCTAGGGATGTAGCGGATCCGGAACTGGAACCGGGAAAAGAACAACGCCCACCGGATCGGCCTTTGGTTCAGCTTGCGGGTGGTCTGGAGGTATTCCAGGTTCCGGTGGTCGGTTCTCACCTCCACCGGGTGTCTTGCTCCTTCAAGATGGTGGCGCCAAACCTCAAAGGCCACCTTGATGGCCAGCAGTTCCCGCTCCCACACGGTATAGTTACGCTCCGCTGGAAGGAGCTGGCGGGAATAGAAGGCGCAGGGTAAGAGTGGCGCTTCCGGTTCGTGCTGCTGAGACAAGACGGCACCGAGAGCCGTACTGGAGGCGTCAGTCTCTACCACAAAGGGTCGAGAAGGATCCGGATGCTGCAAGATTGGCGCTCTCTGGAAACAGGCCTTCAACCCTTGAAATGCCTCCTCCGCCTCCTTGTCCCAGGAAAACGGCGTCTTGGGGCGCAGAAGCCGGGTCAACGGGGTGGTGCGGTGAGCATAATCCGCAATGAAGGTCCGGTAATAGTTGGCGAACCCCAGGAAACGCTGTAGGTCCTTGCGGTTCCGAGGTGCCGCCCATTCTCGAACCGCTGCCACCTTCCCAGGATCCATCTGCACCCCACCTGGTGAGAGTCGATGACCCAGGAAGTCCACTGACTGCTGATGGAACTCGCACTTGCTGAGCTTTGCATACAGACGATGCTCGCGCAAGCGCTGCAGCACGGTCCGGACATGGCCCTCGTGGCACGCCGGGTCACGAGAGTAAACCAGAATGTCATCCAAGTATACCACCACGTACTTGTCTAGCAAGTCCTGAAATACATGGTTGATGTACCGTTGAAACACAGCAGGCGCGTTGCACAAACCAAAGGGCATAACCAGGTATTCAAACTGTCCGTACCGGGTCCCGAATGCTGTCTTCCACTCATCCCCGGCGCGGATCCGAATCAAATTGTAGGCTCCCCGGAGGTCTAGCTTGGTGAACACCTGCGCCCCTTGCACCCGCTCCAGTAACTCCGAAATAAGGGGCAAGGGGTACCGGTCCGGGATGGTAATCTTGTTCAGGGCCCGGTAATCATGGCAAAGGCGGAGCTCCCCACATTTCTTTTTAACAAAGAGCACTGGCGCAGCAGTGGGCGAGGTAGAAGGTCTAATGAACCCTCGCTCCAGGTTCTTGCGCAAGAAGTCCTGCAAAGCCTCGCGCTCTGGCTCTGTTAACGAGTATAAGCGACTCACCGGTAGAGGCGCTCCGGGCTGGAGGTCTATGCCGCAGTCAAAGGACCGATGCGGCGGCAGCTGGTCTGCCCCCCGTTCCTCGAACACGTCGTGATAGTCCCGGTACTCCGCGGGGAGCGTTGCAGCAGCCTCCTCAGTGGGCGCAGCTGCTAGCATCTCAGTCTCAGCAGACGAACTGGGGTCTGGGAAGTGTACAGTCCGTTTGACCCAATCAATCTGCACATTGTGATCCTCTAGCCAGTCCATCCCAAGCACCAGGGGGAACCGGGGCATGGAGGCAATATCCAGAGTTCGCATCTCACGGTGCTGCTGGAGGCACAGGACCAGGGGCTGGGTCTCTCGAGTGACGGCGCCCGAACGCAGTGGCCGTCCGTCGATTGCCTCCACCTGTACCGGTTCTGGCTTGTTCCGAAGTGGCACCCGATGCTGGGCAGCAAAAGCAGCGTCCATATAAGAGCGGGTTGCCCCTGAATCCACCAGGGCATGGGTAAGAATCCATGGCCCTCCTGGAGGGTATAGATGTACCGGAACCATAAGGTGTTGTAATTCGATTGGTGCGGTCCCATTCTGTGCTGTTTGGGACCCCAGGGAGCCAGGGCCATCAGCTACTGGGGTTGGCGGTTTCTCAGGACAGGATCGTGCATAGTGTCCGCTTCCGCCACAATAGAGACATAGATTCCCCTCCCGACGCCGCGACTTCTCTGCGGGGGAGAGGCGTGGCCGCACTGCCCCAAGCTGCATGGGTTCCTCCAATGACTCAGCTGGGCCTGTGGGGCTGCTGGTGGACCCCGGGGCCGAGAACTGGAGGTGCCGGCGGCCCCGAGCCTGAC
>NW_028113040.1:132500-137500 GCF_964234715.1 Podarcis melisellensis | reverse complement strand
GCAAGAACAATCCAAGATTAGGGTTAGGGTTAGGGTTAGGGTTAGGGTTAGGGTTAGGGTTAGGGTTAGGGTTAGGGTTAGGGTTAGGGTGAATGAACACCGCAAGAGCAATCCAAGATTAGGGTTAGGGTAAGGGTTAGGGTTAGGGTTAGTTTTAGGGTTAGGGTTAGGGTTAGGGTTAGGGTTAGGATGAATGAACACCGCAAGAACAATCCAAGATAAGCGTTAGTGTTAGTGTTAGTTTTAGTGTTAGTGTTAGGGTTAGGGTTAGGGTTAGGGTTAGGGTTAGGGTTAGGATGAATGAACACCGCAAGAACAATCCAAGATAAGGGTTAGGATTAGGGTTAGGGTTAGGGTTAGGGTTAGGGTTAGGGTTAGGGTTAGGGTTAGGGTTATGTTTATGATGAATGAACACCGCAAGAGCAATCCAAGATTAGGGTTAGGGTAAGGGTAAGGGTTAGGGTTAGGGTTAGGGTTAGTTTTAGGGTTACGGTTAGGGTTAGGGTTAGGGTTAGGGTTAGGGTTAGGGTTAGGGTTAGGTTTAGGTTTAGGATGAATGAACACCGCAAGAACAATCCAAGATTAGGGTTAGGGTTAGGGTTAGGGTTAGGGTTAGGGTTAGGGTTAGGGTTAGGGTGAATGAACACCGCAAGAACAATCCAAGATTAGGGTTAGGGTTAGGGTTAGGGTTAGGGTTAGGGTTAGGGTTAGGGTTAGGGTTAGGGTTAGGGTTAGGGTTAGGATGAATGAAAACCACAAGCACAATCCAAGATTAGGGTTAGGGTTAGGGTTAGGGTTAGGGTTAGGGTTAGGTTTAGGGTTAGGGTTAGGGTTAGGGTTAGGGTGAATGAACACCGCAAGAACAATCCAAGAATAGGGTTAGGGTTAGGGTTAGGGTTAGGGTTAGGGTGAATGAACAACGCAAGAACAATCCAAGCTTAGGGTTAGGGTTAGGGTTAGGGTTAGGGTTAGGGTTAGGGTTAGGGTTGGGGTTAGGGTTAGGGTTAGGGTTAGGGGTAGGGTTAGGGTTAGGGTTAGGTTTAGGGTTAGGGATAGGGTTAGGGTTAGGGTTAGGGTTAGGGTTAGGGTTAGGATGAATGAACACCGCAAGAACAATCCAAGATAAGGGTTAGTGTTAGTGTTAGTGTTAGTGTTAGTGTTAGTGTTAGGGTTAGGGTTAGGGTTAGGGTTAGGGTTAGGGTTAGGGTTAGGGTTAGGGTTAGGGTTAGGTTTAGGATGAATGAACACCGCAAGAACAATCCAAGATTAGGGTTAGGGTTAGGGTTAGGGTTAGGGTTAGGGTTAGGGTTAGGGTTAGGGTTAGGATGAATGAACACTGCAAGAACAATCCAAGATTAGGGTTAGGGTTAGGGTTAGGGTTAGGGTTAGGGTTAGGGTTAGGGTTAGGGTTAGGGTTAGGGTTAGGGTTAGGGTTAGGGTGAATGAACACCGCAAGAACAATCCAAGAATAGGGTTAGGGTTAGGGTTAGGGTTAGGGTTAGGGTTAGGGTGAATGAACACCGCAAGAGCAATCCAAGATTAGGGTTAGGGTAAGGGTTAGGGTTAGGGATAGGGTTAGGGTTAGGGTTAGTTTTAGGGTTAGGGTTAGGGTTAGGATGAATGAACACCGCAAGAACAATCCAAGATAAGGGTTAGTGTTAGTGTTAGTTTTAGTGTTAGTGTTAGTGTTAGGGTTAGGGTTAGGGTTAGGGTTAGGATGAATGAACACCGCAAGAACAATCCAAGATTAGGGTTAGGGTTAGGGTTAGGGTTAGGGTTAGGGTTAGGGTTAGGGTTAGGTTTAGGATGAATGAACACCGCAAGAACAATCCAAGATTAGGTTTAGGGTTAGGGTTAGGGTTAGGGTTAGGGTTAGGGTGAATGAACACCGCAAGAACAATCCAAGATTAGGGCTAGGGTTAGGGTTAGGGTTAGGGTTAGGGTTAGGGTTAGGGTTGGGGTTAGGGTTAGGGTTAGGGTTAGGGTTAGGGTTAGGGTTAGGGTTAGGTTTAGGATGAATGAACACCGCAAGAACAATCCAAGATTAGGGTTAGGGTTAGGGTTAGGGTTAAGGTTAGGGTTAGGGTTAGGGTTAGGGTTAGGGTTAGGGTTAGGATTAGGGTTAGGGTTAGAGTTAGGGTTAGGGTTAGGGTTAGGGTTAGGGTGAATGAACACCGCAAGAACAATCCAAGAATAGGGTTAGGGTTAGGGTTAGGGTTAGGGTTAGGGTTAGGGTTAGGGTTAGGGTTAGGGTTAGGGTTAGGGTTAGGGTTAGGATGAATGAACACCACAAGAACAATCCAAGATTAGGGTTAGGGTTAGGGTTAGGGTTAGGGTTAGGGTTAGGGTTGGGGTTAAGGTTGGGTTTAGGGTTAGGGTTAGGGTTAGGGTTAGGGTTAGGGTTAGGGTTAGGGTTAGGGTTAGGGTTAGGGTTAGGGTTAGGATGAATGAACACCGCAAGAACAATCCAAGATAAGGGTTAGGGTTAGGGTTAGGGTTAGGGTTAGGGTTAGGGTTAGGGTTAGGGTTAGGGTTGGGGTTAGGGTTAGGGTTAGGGTTAGGGTTAGGTTTAGGGTTAGGGTTAGGGTTAGGGTTAGGGTTAGGGTTAGGGTTAGGGTTAGGGTTAGGGTTAGGGTAAGGGTTAGGGTTAGGGTTAGGATGAATGAACATCGCAAGAACAATCCAAGATAAGGGTTAGTGTTAGTGTTAGGGTTAGTGTTAGGGTTAGGGTTAGGGTTAGGGTTAGGGTTAGGGTTAGGGTTAGGGTTAGGGTTAGGGTTAGGGTTAGGGCTAGGGTTAGGGTTAGGGTTAGGTTTAGGATGAATGAACACCGCAAGAACAATCCAAGATTAGGGTTAGGGTTAGGGTTAGGGTTAGGGTTAGGATGAATGAACACTACAAGAACAATCCAAGATTAGGGTTAGGGTTAGGGTTAGGGTTAGGGTTAGGGTTAGGGTTAGGGTTAGGGTTAGGGTTAGGGTTAGGGTTAGGGTTAGGGCTAGGGTTAGGGTTAGGGTTAGGGTTAGGGTTAGGTTTAGGATGAATGAACACAGCAAGAACAATCCAAGATTAGGGTTAGGGTTAGGGTTAGGGTTAGGGTTAGGGTTAGGGTTAGGGTTAGGGTTAGGGTTAGGGTTAGGATGAATGAACACTACAAGAACAATCCAAGATTAGGGTTAGGGTTAGGGTTAGGGTTAGGGTTAGGGTTAGGGTTAGGGTGAATGAACACCGCAAGAACAATCCAAGAATAGGGTTAGGGTTAGGGTTAGGGTTAGGGTTAGGGTTAGGGTTAGGGTTAGGGTGAATGAACACCGGAAGAACAATCCAAGAATAGGGTTAGGGTTAGGGTTAGGGTTAGGGTTAGGGTTAGGGTTAGGGTTAGGGTTAGGGTTAGGGTTAGGTTTAGGATGAATGAACATCGCAAGAACAATTCAAGATAAGGGTTAGTGTTAGTGTTAGTGTTAGTGTTAGGGTTAGGGTTAGGGTTAGGGTTAGGGTTAGGGTTAGGGTGAATGAACACCGCAAGAGCAATCCAAGATTAGGGTTAGGGTAAGGGTTAGGGTTAGGGTTAGGGTTAGGGTTAGGGTTAGGGTTAGTTTTAGGGTTATGGTTAGGGTTAGGGTTAGGGTTAGGGTTAGGGTTAGGATGAATGAACACCGCAAGAACAATCCAAGATAAGGGTTAGTGTTAGTGTTAGGGTTAGGGTTAGGATTAGGGTTAGGGTTAGGGTTAGGGTTAGGATGAATGAACACCGCAAGAACAATCCAAGATTAGGGTTAGGGTTAGGGTTAGGGTTAGGGTTAGGGTTAGGGTTAGGGTTAGGGTTAGGGTTAGGGTTAGGGTTAGGTTTAGGATGAATGAACACCGCAAGAACAATCCAAGATTAGGGTTAGGGTTAGGGTTAGGGTTAGGGTTAGGGTTAGGGTGAATGAACAACGCAAGAACAATCCAAGCTTAGGGTTAGGGTTAGGGTTAGGGTTAGGGTTAGGGTTAGGGTTAGGGTTAGGGTTAGGGTTGGGGTTAGGGTTAGGGTTAGGGGTAGGGTTAGGGTTAGGGTTAGGTTTAGGGTTAGGGATAGGGTTAGGGTTAGGGTTAGGGTTAGGGTTAGGGTTAGGATGAATGAACACCGCAAGAACAATCCAAGATAAGGGTTAGTGTTAGTGTTAGTGTTAGTGTTAGTGTTAGTGTTAGTGTTAGGGTTAGGGTTAGGGTTAGGGTTAGGGTTAGGGTTAGGGTTAGGGTTAGGGTTAGGGTTAGGTTTAGGATGAATGAACACCGCAAGAACAATCCAAGATTAGGGTTAGGGTTAGGGTTAGGGTTAGGGTTAGGGTTAGGGTTAGGATGAATGAACACTGCAAGAACAATCCAAGATTAGGGTTAGGGTTAGGGTTAGGGTTAGGGTTAGGGTTAGGGTTAGGGTTAGGGTTAGGGTTAGGGTTAGGGTGAATGAACACCGCAAGAACAATCCAAGAATAGGGTTAGGGTTAGGGTTAGGGTTAGGGTTAGGGTGAATGAACACCGCAAGAGCAATCCAAGATTAGGGTTAGGGTAAGGGTTAGGGTTAGGGATAGGGTTAGGGTTAGGGTTAGTTTTAGGGTTAGGGTTAGGGTTAGGATGAATGAACACCGCAAGAACAATCCAAGATAAGGGTTAGTGTTAGTGTTAGTTTTAGTGTTAGTGTTAGTGTTAGGGTTAGGGTTAGGGTTAGGGTTAGGATGAATGAACACTGCAAGAACAATCCAAGATTAGGGTTAGGGTTAGGGTTAGGGTTAGGGTTAGGGTTAGGGTTAGGGTTAGGTTTAGGATGAATGAACACCGCAAGAACAATCCAAGATTAGGTTTAGGGTTAGGGTTAGGGTTAGGGTTAGGGTTAGGGTTAGGGTGAATGAACACCGCAAGAACAATCCAAGATTAGGGCTAGGGTTAGGGTTAGGGTTAGGGTTAGGGTTAGGGTTAGGGTTGGGGTTAGGGTTAGGGTTAGGGTTAGGGTTAGGGTTAGG
>NW_028113040.1:117500-120000 GCF_964234715.1 Podarcis melisellensis | reverse complement strand
GGGTTCGGGTTAGGGTTAGGGTTAGGATTAGGGTTAGGGTTAGGGTTAGGGTTAGGGTTAGGGTTAGGGTTAGGGTTAGGATGAATGAACATCGCAAGAACAATCCAAGATAAGGGTTAGTGTTAGTGTTAGTGTTAGTGTTAGTGTTAGTGTTAGGGTTAGGGTTAGGGTTAGGGTTAGGGTTAGGGTTAGGGTTAGGGTTAGGGTTATGTTTAGGATGAATGAACACCGCAAGAACAATCCAAGATTAGGGTTAGGGTTAGGGTTAGGGTTAGGGTTAGGATGAATGAACACTACAAGAACAATCCAAGATTAGGGTTAGGGTTAGGGTTAGGGTTAGGGTTAGGGTTAGGGTTAGGGTGAATGAACACCGCAAGAACAATCCAAGAATAGGGTTAGGGTTAGGGTTAGGGTTAGGGTTAGGGTGAATGAACACCGGAAGAACAATCCAAGAATAGGGTTAGGGTTAGGGTTAGGGTTAGGGTTAGGGTTAGGGTTAGGGTTAGGGTTAGGGTTAGGGTTAGAGTTAGGGTTAGGGTTAGGTTTAGGATGAATGAACATCGCAAGAACAATCCAAGATAAGGGTTAGTGTTAGTGTTAGTGTTAGTGTTAGGGTTAGGGTTAGGGTTAGGGTTAGGGTTAGGGTTAGGGTTAGGGTTAGGGTTAGGATGAATGAACACCGCAAGAACAATCCAAGATTAGGGTTAGGGTTAGGGTTAGGGTTAGGGTTAGGGTTAGGGTTAGGATGAATGAACACTACAAGAACAATCCAAGATTAGGGTTAGGGTTAGGGTTAGGGTTAGGGTTAGGGTTAGGGTTAGGGTTAGGGTTAGGGTTAGGGTTAGGGTTAGGGTTAGGGTGAATGAACACCGCAAGAACAATCCAAGAATAGGGTTAGGGTTAGGGTTAGGGTTAGGGTTACGGTTAGGGTTAGGGTGAATGAACACCGCAAGAGCAATCCAAGATTAGGGTTAGGGTAAGGGTTAGGGTTAGGGTTAGGGTTAGGGTTAGTTTTAGGGTTACGGTTAGGGTTAGGGTTAGGGTTAGGGTTAGGGTTAGGGTTAGGATGAATGAACACCGCAAGAACAATCCAAGATAAGGGTTAGTGTTAGTGTTAGTGTTAGTGTTAGTGTTAGTGTTAGGGTTAGGGTTAGGGTTAGGGTTAGGGTTAGGGTTAGGGTTAGGGTTAGGGTTAGGGTTAGGGTTAGGGTTAGGGTTAGGTTTAGGATGAATGAACACCGCAAGAACAATCCAAGATTAGGGTTAGGGTTAGGGTTAGGGTTAGGGTTAGGGTTAGGGTTAGGGTTAGGGTTAGGGTTAGGGTTAGGTTTAGGATGAATGAACACCGCAAGAACAATCCAAGATTAGGGTTAGGGTTAGGGTTAGGGTTAGGGTTAGGGTTAGGGTTAGGGTTAGGGTTAGGGTGAATGAACACCGGAAGAACAATCCAAGAATAGGGTTAGGGTTAGGGTTAGGGTTAGGGTTAGGGTTAGGGTTAGGGTTAGGGTTAGGGTTAGGGTTAGGGTTCGGATGAATGAACACCGCAAGAACAATCCAAGATTAGGGTTAGGGTTAGGGTTAGGGTTAGGGTTAGGATGAATGAACACTACAAGAACAATCCAAGATTAGGGTTAGGGTTAGGGGTAGGGTTAGGGTTAGGGTTAGGGTTAGGGTTAGGGTTAGGGTTAGGGTTAGGGTTAGGGTTAGGGTTAGGGTTAGGGTGAATGAACACCGCAAGAACAATCCAAGAATAGGGTTAGGGTTAGGGTTAGGGTTAGGGTTAGGGTTAGGGTGAATGAACACCGCAAGAGCAATCCAAGATTAGGGTTAGGGTAAGGGTTAGGGTTAGGGTTAGGGTTAGGGTTAGGGTTAGTTTTAGGGTTACGGTTAGGGTTAGGGTTAGGGTTAGGGTTAGGGTTAGGATGAATGAACACCGCAAGAACAATCCAAGATAAGGGTTAGTGTTAGTGTTAGTGTTAGGGTTAGGGTTAGGGTTAGGGTTAGGGTTAGGGTTAGGTTTAGGATGAATGAACACCACAAGAACAATCCAAGATTAGGGTTAGGGTTAGGGTTAGGGTTAGGGTTAGGGTTAGGGTTAGGGTTAGGGTTAGGGTTAGGGTGAATGAACACCGCAAGAACAATCCAAGATTAGGGTTAGGGTTAGGGTTAGGGTTAGGGTTAGGGTTAGGGTTAGGGTTAGGGTTAGGATGAATGAAAACCACAAGAACAATCCAAGATTAGGGATAGGGTTAGGGTTAGCGTTAGGGTTAGGGTTAGGGTTAGGGTTAGGGTTAGGGTTAGGGTGAATGAACACCGCAAGAACAATCCAAGAATAGGGTTAGGGTTAGGGTTAGGGTTAGGGTTAGGGTTAGGGTTAGGGTTAGGGTTAGGGTTAGGGTTAGGGTTAGGGTTAGGGTTAGGGTGAATGAACAACGCAAGAACAATCCAAGCTTAGGGTAAGGGTTAGGGTTAGGGTTAGGGTTAGGGTTAGGGTTAGGGT
>NW_028113040.1:72500-75000 GCF_964234715.1 Podarcis melisellensis | reverse complement strand
GGTTAGGGTTAGGGTTAGGGTTAGGGTAGGGTTAGGGTTAGGGTGAATGAACACTACAAGAACAATCCAAGATTAGGGTTAGGGTTAGGGTTAGGGTTAGGGTTAGGGTTAGGGTTAGGGTTAGGGTTAGGGTTAGGGTTAGGGTTAGGGTTAGGGTGAATGAACACCGCAATAACAATCCAAGAATAGGGATAGGGTTAGGGTTAGGGTTAGGGTTGGGGTTAGGGTTGGGGTTAGGGTTAGGGTTAGCGTTAGGGTTAGGGTTAGGGTTAGGGTTAGGGTTAGGGTTAGGTTTAGGATGAATGAACACCGCAAGAACAATCCAAGATTAGGGTTAGGGTTAGGGTTAGGGTTAGGGTTAGGGTTAGGGTTAGGGTTAGGGTTAGGGTTAGGGTTAGGGTTAGGGTTAGGGTAGGGTTAGGGTTAGGGTGAATGAACACTACAAGAACAATCCAAGATTAGGGTTAGGGTTAGGGTGAGGGTTAGGGTTAGGGTTAGGGTTAGGGTTAGGGTTAGGGTGAATGAACACCGCAAGAACAATCCAAGAATAGGGATAGGGTTAGGGTTAGGGTTAGGGTTAGGGTTAGGGTTAGGGTTAGGGTTAGGGTTAGGGTTAGGGTTAGGGTTAGGGTTAGGGTTAGGATGAATGAACACCACAAGAACAATCCAGGATTAGGGTTAGGGTTAGGGTTAGGGTTAGGGTTAGGGTTGGGGTTAGGGTTAGGGTTAGGGTTAGGGTTAGGGTTAGGGTTAGGGTTAGGGTGAATGAACACCGCAAGAACAATCCAAGAATAGGGATAGGGTTAGGGTTAGGGTTAGGGTTAGGGTTAGGGTTAGGGTTAGGGTTAGGGTTAGGGTTAGGGTTAGGGTTAGGATGAATGAACACCACAAGAACAATCCAAGATTAGGGTTAGGGTTAGGGTTAGGGTTAGGGTGAATGAACAACGCAAGAACAATCCAAGATTAGGGTTAGGGTTAGGGTTAGGGTTAGGGTTAGGGTTAGGGTTAGGGTTAGGGTTAGGGTTAGGGTTAGGGTGAATGAACACCGCAAGAACAATCCAAGATTAGGGTTAGGGTTAGGGTTAGGGTTAGGGTTAGGGTTAGGGTTAGGGTTAGGGTTAGGGTTAGGGTTAGGGTTAGGCTTAGGCTTAGGCTTAGGCTTAGGGTTAGGGTTAGGGTTAGGGTTAGGGTTAGGTTTAGGATGAATGAACACCGCAAGAACAATCCAAGAATAGGGTTAGGGTTAGGGTTAGGGTTAGGGTTAGGGTTAGGGTTAGGGTTAGGGTTAGGGTTAGGATGAATGAACACTACTAGAACAATCCAAGATTAGGATTAGGGTTAGGGTTAGGGTTAGGGTTAGGGTTAGGGTTAGGGTTAGGGTTAGAGTTAGGGTTAGGGTTAGGGTTAGGGTTAGGGTTAGGGTGAATGAACACCGCAAGAACAATCCAAGAATAGGGTTAGGGTTAGGGTTAGGGTTAGGGTTAGGGTTAGGGTTAGGGTTAGGGTTAGGGTTAGGGTTAGGGTTAGGGTTAGGGTTAGGGTTAGGATGAATGAACACCACAAGAACAATCCAAGATTAGGGTTAGGGTTAGGGTTAGGGTTGGGGTTAGGGTTGGGGTTAGGGTTAGGGTTAGGGTTAGGGTTAGGGTTAGGGTTAGGGTTAGGTTTAGGATGAATGAACACCGCAAGAACAATCCACGATTAGGGTTAGGGTTAGGGTTAGGGTTAGGGTTAGGGTTAGGGTTAGGGTTAGGGTTAGGGTTAGGGTTAGGGTTAGGGTTAGGGTTAGGGTAGGGTTAGGGTTAGGATGAATGAACACTACAAGAACAATCCAAGATTAGGGTTAGGGTTAGGGTTAGGGTTAGGGTTAGGGTTAGGGTTAGGGTTAGGGTTAGGGTTAGGGTTAGGGTTAGGGTTAGGGTTAGGGTTAGGGTTAGGGTTAGGGTTAGGGTTAGGGTTAGGATGAATGAACACCACAAGAACAATCCAAGATTAGGGTTAGGGTTAGGGTTAGGGTTGGGGTTAGGGTTGGGGTTAGGGTTAGGGTTAGGGTTAGGGTTAGGGTTAGGGTTAGGGTTAGGTTTAGGATGAATGAACACCGCAAGAACAATCCACGATTAGGGTTAGGGTTAGGGTTAGGGTTAGGGTTAGGGTTAGGGTTAGGGTTAGGGTTAGGGTTAGGGTTAGGGTTAGGGTTAGGGTTAGGGTTAGGGTAGGGTTAGGGTTAGGATGAATGAACACTACAAGAACAATCCAAGATTAGGGTTAGGGTTAGGGTTAGGGTTAGGGTTAGGGTTAGGGTTAGGGTTAGGGTTAGGGTTAGGGTTAGGGTTAGGGTGAATGAACACCGCAAGAACAATCCAAGAATAGGGATAGGGTTAGGGTTAGGGTTAGGGTTAGGGTTAGGGTTAGGGTTAGGGTTAGGATGAATGAACACCACAAGAACAATCCAAGATTAGGGTTAGGGTTAGGGTTAGGGTTAGGGTTGGGGTTAGGGTTA
>NW_028113040.1:62500-65000 GCF_964234715.1 Podarcis melisellensis | reverse complement strand
ATGAACACTACTAGAACAATCCAAGATTAGGATTAGGGTTAGGCTTAGGGTTAGGGTTAGGGTTAGGGTTAGGGTTAGGGTTAGGGTTAGGGTTAGAGTTAGGGTTAGGGTTAGGGTTAGGGTTAGGGTGAATGAAAACCGCAAGAACAATCCAAGAATAGGGTTAGGGTTAGGGTTAGGGTTAGGGTTAGGGTTAGGGTTAGGGTTAGGGTTAGGGTTAGGGTTAGGATGAATGAACACCACAAGAACAATCCAAGATTATGGTTAGGGTTAGGGTTAGGGTTGGGGTTAGGGTTGGGGTTAGAGTTAGGGTTAGGGTTAGGGTTAGGGTTAGGGTTAGGGTTAGGGTTAGGGTTAGGATGAATGAACACCGCAAGAACAATCCAAGATTAGGGTTAGGGTTAGGGTTAGGGTTAGGGTTAGGGTTAGGGTTAGGGTTAGGGTTAGGGTTAGGGTTAGGGTAGGGTTAGGGTTAGGATGAATGAACACTACAAGAACAATCCAAGATTAGGGTTAGGGTTAGGGTTAGGGTTAGGGTTAGGGTTAGGGTTAGGGTTAGGGTTAGGGTTAGGGTTAGGGTTAGGGTTAGGGTTAGGGTTAGGGTTAGGGTTAGGGTGAATGAACACCGCAAGAACAATCCAAGAATAGGGATAGGGTTAGGGTTAGGGTTAGGGTTAGGGTTAGGGTTAGGGTTAGGGTTAGGGTTAGGGTTAGGGTTAGGGTTAGGATGAATGAACACCACAAGAACAATCCAAGATTAGGGTTAGGGTTAGGGTTAGGGTTGGGGTTAGGGTTAGGGTTAGGGTTAGGGTTAGGGTTAGGGTTAGGGTTAGGGTTAGGATGAATGAACACCACAAGAACAATCCAAGATTAGGGTTAGGGTTAGGGTTAGGGTTAGGGTTAGGGTTAGGGTTAGGGTTAGGGTTAGGGTGAATGAACACCGCAAGAACAAACCAAGATTAGGGTTAGGGTTAGGGTTAGGGTTAGGGTTAGGGTTAGGGTTAGGGTTAGGGTTAGGGTTAGGGTTAGGGTTAGGCTTAGGGTTAGGGTTAGGGTTAGGTTTAGGATGAATGAACACCGCAAGAACAATCCAAGAATAGGGTTAGGGTTAGGGTTAGGGTTAGGGTTAGGGTTAGGGTTAGGATGAATGAACACTACAAGAACAATCCAAGATTAGGATTAGGGTTAGGGTTAGGGTTAGGGTTAGGGTTAGGGTTAGGATGAATGAACACCGCAAGAACAATCCAAGAATAGGGTTAGGGTTAGGGTTAGGGTTAGGGTTAGGGTTAGGGTTGGGGTTGGGGTTAGGGTTAGGGTTAGGGTTAGGGTTAGGGTTAGGGTTAGGGTTAGGGTTAGGATGAATGAACACCGCAAGAACAATCCAAGATTAGGGTTAGGGTTAGGGTTAGGGTTAGGGTTAGGGTTAGGGTTAGGGTTAGGGTTAGGGTTAGGGTTAGGGTTAGGGTTAGGTTTAGGATGAATGAACACCACAAGAACAATCCAAGATTAGGGTTAGGGTTAGGGTTAGGGTTAGGGTTAGGGTTAGGGTGAATGAACACCGCAAGAACAATCCAAGAATAGGGTTAGGGTTAGGGTTAGGGTTAGGGTTAGGGTTAGGGTTAGGGTGAATGAACACCGCAAGAACAATCCAAGAATAGGGTTAGGGTTAGGGTTAGGGTTAGGGTTAGGGTTAGGGTTAGGGTTAGGATGAATGAACACCGCAAGAACAATCCAAAATTAGGGTTAGGGTTAGTGTTAGTGTTAGTGTTAGGGTTAGGGTTAGGGTTAGGGTTAGGGTTAGGGTTAGGGTTAGGGTTAGGATGAATGAACACTACAAGAACAATCCAAGGTTAGGGTTAGGGTTAGGGTTAGGGTTAGGGTTAGGGTTAGGGTGAATGAACACCACAAGAACAATCCAAGATTAGGGTTAGGGTTAGGGTTAGGGTTAGGGTTAGGGTTAGGGTTAGGGTTAGGGTTAGGGTTAGGGTTAGGGTTAGGATGAATGAACACTACAAGAACAATCCAAGAATAGGGTTAGGGTTAGGGTTAGGGTTAGGGTTAGGGTTAGGGTTAGGATGAATGAACACCGCAAGAACAATCCAAGATTAGGGTTAGGGTTAGGGTTAGGGTTAGGGTTAGGGTTAGGGTTAGGGTTAGGGTTAGGGTTAGGGTTAGGGTTAGGGTTAGGGTTAGGGTTAGGATGAATGAACACCACAAGAACAATCCAAGATTAGGGTTAGGGTTAGGGTTAGGGTTGGGGTTAGGGTTAGGGTTAGGGTTAGGGTTAGGGTTAGGGTTAGGGTTAGGATGAATGAACACCACAAGAACAATCCAAGATTAGGGTTAGGGTTAGGGTTAGGGTTAGGGTTAGGGTTAGGGTTAGGGTTAGGGTTAGGGTTAGGGTGAATGAACACCGCAAGAACAAACCAAGATTAGGGTTAGGGTTAGGGTTAGGGTTAGGGTTAGGGTTAGGGTTAGGGTTAGGGTTAGGGTTAGGGTT
>NW_028113040.1:47500-55000 GCF_964234715.1 Podarcis melisellensis | reverse complement strand
GTTAGGGTTAGGGTTAGGATGAATGAACACTACAAGAACAATCCAAGATTAGGGTTAGGGTTAGGGTTAGGGTTAGGGTTAGGGTGAATGAACACCGCAAGAACAATCCAAGAATAGGGTTAGGGTTAGGGTTAGGGTTAGGGTTAGGGTTAGGGTTAGGGTTAGGGTTATGGTTAGGGTTAGGGTTAGGGTTAGAGTGAATGAACACCGGAAGAACAATCCAAGAATAGGGTTAGGGTTAGGGTTAGGGTTAGGGTTAGGGTTAGGGTTAGGGTTAGGGTTAGGTTTAGGATGAATGAACACCGCAAGAACAATCCAAGATTAGGGTTAGGGTTAGGGTTAGGGTTAGGGTTAGGGTTAGGGTTAGGGTTAGGGTTAGGGTTAGGGTTAGGGTTAGGGTTAGGGTTAGGGTTAGGATGAATGAACACCGCAAGAACAATCCAAGATTAGGGTTAGGGTTAGGGTTAGGGTTAGGGTTAGGGTTAGGGTTAGGGTTAGGGTTAGGGTTAGGGTTAGGGTGAATGAACACTGCAAGAACAATCCAAGAATAGGGTTAGGGTTAGGGTTAGGGTTAGGGTTAGGGTTAGGGTTAGGGTTAGGGTTAGGGTTAGGGTTAGGGTTAGGGTTAGAATGAATGAACACCGCAAGAACAATCCAAGATTAGGGTTAGGGTTAGGGTTAGGGTTAGGGTTAGGGTTAGGGTTAGGGTTAGGGTTAGGGTTAGGGTTAGGGTTAGGGTGAATGAACACGGCAAGAACAATCCAAGAATAGGGTTAGGGTTAGGGTTAGGGTTAGGGTTAGGGTTAGGATTAGGGTTAGGGTTAGAGTTAGGGTTAGGGTTAGGGTTAGGGTTAGGGTTAGGGTTAGGGTTAGGGTTAGGGTTAGGGTTAGGGTGAATGAACACCGCAAGAACAATCCAAGAATAGGGTTAGGGTTAGGGTTAGGGTTAGGGTTAGGGTTAGGGTTAGGGTTAGGGTTGGGTTAGGGTTAGGGTTAGGGTTAGGATGAATGAACACCAGAAGAACAATCCAAGATTAGGGTTAGGGTTAGGGTTAGGGTTGGGGTTAGGGTTGGGGTTAGGGTTAGGGTTAGGGTTAGGGTTAGGGTTAGGGTTAGGATGAATGAACACTACAAGAACAATCCAAGATTAGGGTTAGGGTTAGGGTTAGGGTTAGGGTTAGGGTTAGGGTTAGGGTGAATGAACACCGCAAGAACAATCCAAGAATAGGGATAGGGTTAGGGTTAGGGTTAGGGTTAGGGTTAGGGTTAGGGTTAGGGTTAGGGTTAGGGTTAGGGTTAGGATGAATGAACACCACAAGAACAATCCAAGATTAGAGTTAGGGTTAGGGTTAGGGTTAGGGTTAGGGTTAGGGTTAGGGTTAGGGTTAGGGTTAGGGTTAGGATGAATGAACACCACAAGAACAATCCAAGATTAGGGTTAGGGTTAGGGTTAGGGTTAGGGTTAGGGTTAGGGTTAGGGTTAGGGTTAGGGTTAGGGTGAATGAACACCGCAAGAACAAACCAAGATTAGGGTTAGGGTTAGGGTTAGGGTTAGGGTTAGGGTTAGGGTTAGGGTTAGGGTTAGGGTTAGGGTTAGGGTTAGGGTTAGGCTTAGGGTTAGGGTTAGGGTTAGGGTTAGGGTTAGGTTTAGGATGAATGAACACCGCAAGAACAATCCAAGAATAGGGTTAGGGTTAGGGTTAGGGTTAGGGTTAGGGTTAGGGTTAGGGTTAGGGTTAGGGTTAGGGTTAGGGTTAGGATGAATGAACACTACAAGAACAATCCAAGATTAGGATTAGGGTTAGGGTTAGGGTTAGGGTTAGGGTTAGGGTTAGGGTTAGGATGAATGAACACCGCAAGAACAATCCAAGAATAGGGTTAGGGTTAGGGTTAGGGTTAGGGTTAGGGTTAGGGTTGGGGTTGGGGTTAGGGTTAGGGTTAGGGTTAGGGTTAGGGTTAGGGTTAGGGTTAGGGTTAGGATGAATGAACACCGCAAGAACAATCCAAGATTAGGGTTAGGGTTAGGGTTAGGGTTAGGGTTAGGGTTAGGGTTAGGGTTAGGGTTAGGGTTAGGGTTAGGGTTAGGGTTAGGGTTAGGGTTAGGGTTAGGGTTAGGGTTAGGGTTAGGTTTAGGATGAATGAACACCACAAGAACAATCCAAGATTAGGGTTAGGGTTAGGGTTAGGGTTAGGGTTAGGGTTAGGGTGAATGAACACCGCAAGAACAATCCAAGAATAGGGTTAGGGTTAGGGTTAGGGTTAGGGTTAGGGTTAGGGTTAGGGTTAGGGTTAGGGTTAGGGTTAGGGTGAATGAACACCGCAAGAACAATCCAAGAATAGGGTTAGGGTTAGGGTTAGGGTTAGGGTTAGGGTTAGGGTTAGGATGAATGAACACCGCAAGAACAATCCAAAATTAGGGTTAGGGTTAGTGTTAGTGTTAGTGTTAGGGTTAGGGTTAGGGTTAGGGTTAGGGTTAGGGTTAGGGTTAGGGTTAGGGTTAGGATGAATGAACACTACAAGAACAATCCAAGGTTAGGGTTAGGGTTAGGGTTAGGGTTAGGGTTAGGGTTAGGGTTAGGGTTAGGGTGAATGAACACCACAAGAACAATCCAAGATTAGGGTTAGGGTTAGGGTTAGGGTTAGGGTTAGGGTTAGGGTTAGGGTTAGGGTTAGGGTTAGGATGAATGAACACTACAAGAACAATCCAAGAATAGGGTTAGGGTTAGGGTTAGGGTTAGGGTTAGGGTTAGGGTTAGGATGAATGAACACCGCAAGAACAATCCAAGATTAGGGTTAGGGTTAGGGTTAGGGTTAGGGTTAGGGTTAGGGTTAGGGTTAGGGTTAGGGTTAGGGTTAGGGTTAGGATGAATGAACACCACAAGAACAATCCAAGATTAGGGTTAGGGTTAGGGTTAGGGTTGGGGTTAGGGTTAGGGTTAGGGTTAGGGTTAGGGTTAGGGTTAGGATGAATGAACACCACAAGAACAATCCAAGATTAGGGTTAGGGTTAGGGTTAGGGTTAGGGTTAGGGTTAGGGTTAGGGTGAATGAACACCGCAAGAACAAACCAAGATTAGGGTTAGGGTTAGGGTTAGGGTTAGGGTTAGGGTTAGGGTTAGGGTTAGGGTTAGGGTTAGGGTTAGGGTTAGGCTTAGGGTTAGGGTTAGGGTTAGGGTTAGGTTTAGGATGAATGAACACCGCAAGAACAATCCAAGAATAGGGTTAGGGTTAGGGTTAGGGTTAGGGTTAGGGTTAGGGTTAGGGTTAGGGTTAGGATGAATGAACACTACAAGAACAATCCAAGATTAGGATTAGGGTTAGGGTTAGGGTTAGGGTTAGGGTTAGGGTTAGGGTTAGGGTTAGGATGAATGAACACCGCAAGAACAATCCAAGAATAGGGTTAGGGTTAGGGTTAGGGTTAGGGTTAGGGTTAGGGTTGGGGTTGGGGTTAGGGTTAGGGTTAGGGTTAGGGTTAGGGTTAGGGTTAGGGTTAGGGTTAGGATGAATGAACACCGCAAGAACAATCCAAGATTAGGGTTAGGGTTAGGGTTAGGGTTAGGGTTAGGGTTAGGGTTAGGGTTAGGGTTAGGGTTAGGGTTAGGGTTAGGTTTAGGATGAATGAACACCACAAGAACAATCCAAGATTAGGGTTAGGGTTAGGGTTAGGGTTAGGGTTAGGGTGAATGAACACCGCAAGAACAATCCAAGAATAGGGTTAGGGTTAGGGTTAGGGTTAGGGTTAGGGTTAGGGTTAGGGTTAGGGTTAGGGTTAGGGTTAGGGTTAGGGTGAATGAACACCGCAAGAACAATCCAAGAATAGGGTTAGGGTTAGGGTTAGGGTTAGGGTTAGGATGAATGAACACCGCAAGAACAATCCAAAATTAGGGTTAGGGTTAGTGTTAGTGTTAGTGTTAGGGTTAGGGTTAGGGTTAGGGTTAGGGTTAGGGTTAGGGTTAGGATGAATGAACACTACAAGAACAATCCAAGGTTAGGGTTAGGGTTAGGGTTAGGGTTAGGGTTAGGGTTAGGGTTAGGGTTAGGGTGAATGAACACCACAAGAACAATCCAAGATTAGGGTTAGGGTTAGGGTTAGGGTTAGGGTTAGGGTTAGGGTTAGGGTTAGGATGAATGAACACTACAAGAACAATCCAAGAATAGGGTTAGGGTTAGGGTTAGGGTTAGGGTTAGGGTTAGGGTTAGGATGAATGAACACCGCAAGAACAATCCAAGATTAGGGTTAGGGTTAGGGTTAGGGTTAGGGTTAGGGTTAGGGTTAGGGTTAGGGTTAGGGTTAGGGTTAGGGTTAGGGTTAGGGTTAGGGTTAGGTTTAGGATGAATGAACACCACAAGAACAATCCAAGATTAGGGTTAGGGTTAGGGTTAGGGTTAGGGTTAGGGTGAATGAACACCGCAAGAACAATCCAAGAATAGGGTTAGGGTTAGGGTTAGGGTTAGGGTTAGGGTTAGGGTTAGGGTTAGGGTTAGGGTTAGGGTTAGGGTTAGGGTTGGGTTTGGGGTTAGGGTTAGGGTTAGGGTTAGGGTTAGGGTTAGGGTTAGGGTTAGGATGAATGAACACCACAAGAACAATCCAAGATTAGGGTTAGGGTTAGGGTTAGGGTTGGGGTTAGGGTTGGGGTTAGGGTTAGGGTTAGGGTTAGGGTTAGGGTTAGGGTTAGGGTTAGGGTTAGGATGAATGAACACCGCAAGAACAATCCAAGATTAGGGTTAGGGTTAGGGTTAGGGTTAGGATGAATGAACACTACAAGAACAATCCAAGATTAGGGTTAGGGTTAGGGTTAGGGTTAGGGTTAGGGTTAGGGTTAGGGTTAGGGTTAGGGTTAGGGTTAGGGTTAGGGTTAGGGTGAATGAACACCGCAAGAACAATCCAAGAATAGGGATAGGGTTAGGGTTAGGGTTAGGGTTAGGGTTAGGGTTAGGGTTAGGGTTAGGGTTAGGGTTAGGGTTAGGGTTGGGTTAGGGTTAGGGTTAGGGTTAGGGTTGGGTTAGGGTTAGGGTTAGGGTTAGGGTGAATGAACACCGCAAGAACAATCCAAGAATAGGGTTAGGGTTAGGGTTAGGGTTAGGGTTAGGGTTAGGGTTAGGGTTAGGGTTAGGGTTAGGGTTAGGGTTAGGGTGAATGAACACCGGAAGAACAATCCAAGAATAGGGTTAGGGTTAGGGTTAGGGTTAGGGTTAGGGTTAGGGTTAGGCTTAGGGTTAGGGTTAGGGTTAGGGTTAGGGTTAGGGTTAGAGTTAGGGTTAGGGTTAGGGTTAGGTTTAGGATGAATGAACACCGCAAGAACAATCCAAGATTAGGGTTAGGGTTAGGGTTAGGGTTAGGGTTAGGGTTAGGGTTAGGGTTAGGGTTAGAGTTAGGGTTAGGGTTAGGGTTAGGATGAATGAACACCGCAAGAACAATCCAAGATTAGGGTTAGGGTTAGGGTTAGGGTTAGGGTTAGGGTTAGGGTTAGGGTTAGGGTTAGGGTGAATGAACACTGCAAGAACAATCCAAGAATAGGGTTAGGGTTAGGGTTAGGGTTAGGGTTAGGGTTAGGGTTAGGGTTAGGATGAATGAACACCGCAAGAACAATCCAAGATTAGGGTTAGGGTTAGGGTTAGGGTTAGGGTTAGGGTTAGGGTTAGGGTTAGGGTTAGGGTTAGGGTTAGGATGAATGAACACCACAAGAACAATCCAAGATTAGGGTTAGGGTTAGGGTTAGGGTTAGGGTTAGGGTTAGGGTTAGGGTTAGGGTTAGGGTGAATGAACACGGCAAGAACAATCCAAGAATAGGGTTAGGGTTAGGGTTAGGGTTAGGGTTAGGGTTAGGGTAAGGGTTAGGATTAGGGTTAGGGTTAGAGTTAGGGTTAGGGTTAGGGTTAGGGTTAGGGTTAGGGTTAGGGTTAGGGTGAATGAACACCGCAAGAACAATCCAAGAATAGGATTAGGGTTAGGGTTAGGGTTAGGGTTAGGGTTAGGGTTAGGGTTAGGGTTAGGGTTAGGGTTAGGATGAATGAACACCACAAGAACAATCCAAGATTAGGGTTAGGGTTAGGGTTAGGGTTGGGGTTAGGGTTGGGGTTAGGGTTAGGGTTAGGGTTAGGGTTAGGGTTAGGGTTAGGGTTAGGGTTAGGGTTAGGGTTAGGTTTAGGATGAATGAACACCGCAAGAACAATCCAAGATTAGGGTTAGGGTTAGGGTTAGGGTTAGGGTTAGGATGAATGAACACTACAAGAACAATCCAAGATTAGGGTTAGGGTTAGGGTTAGGGTTAGGGTTAGGGTTAGGGTTAGGGTTAGGGTTAGGGTTAGGGTTAGGGTTAGGGTTAGGGTGAATGAACACCGCAAGAACAATCCAAGAATAGGGATAGGGTTAGGGTTAGGGTTAGGGTTAGGGTTAGGGTTAGGGTTAGGGTTAGGGTTAGGGTTAGGGTTAGGGTTCGGATGAATGAACACCACAAGAACAATCCAAGATTAGAGTTAGGGTTAGGGTTAGGGTTAGGGTTAGGGTTAGGGTTAGGGTTAGGGTTGGGGTTAGGGTTAGGGTTAGGGTTAGGGTTAGGGTTAGGGTTAGGGTTAGGGTTAGGGTTAGGATGAATGAACACCACAAGAACAATCCAAGATTAGGGTTAGGGTTAGGGTTAGGGTTAGGGTTAGGGTTAGGGTTAGGGTGAATGAACAACGCAAGAACAATCCAAGATTAGGGTTAGGGTTAGGGTTAGGGTTAGGGTTAGGGTTAGGGTTAGGGTTAGGGTTAGGGTTAGGGTTAGGGTTAGGGTTAGGGTTAGGGTGAATGAACACCGCAAGAACAATCCAAGAATAGGGTTAGGGTTAGGGTTAGGGTTAGGGTTAGGGTTAGGATGAATGAACACCACAAGAACAATCCAAGATTAGGGTTAGGGTTAGGGTTAGGGTTAGGGTTAGGGTTAGGGTTGGGGTTAGGGTTGGGGGTTGGGTTAGGGTTAGGGTTAGGGTTAGGGTTAGGGTTAGGGTTAGGGTTAGGGTTAGGGTTAGGGTTAGGTTTAGGATGAATGAACACCGCAAGAACAATCCAAGATTAGGGTTAGGGTTAGGGTTAGGGTTAGGGTTAGGGTTAGGGTTAGGGTTAGGGTTAGGGTTAGGATGAATGAACACTACAAGAACAATCCAAGATTAGGGTTAGGGTTAGGGTTAGGGTTAGGGTTAGGGTTAGGGTGAATGAACACCGCAAGAACAATCCAAGAATAGGGATAGGGTTAGGGTTAGGCTTAGGGTTAGGGTTAGGGTTAGGGTTAGGGTTGGGTTAGGGTTAGGGTTAGGGTTAGGGTTAGGGTGAATGAACAACGCAAGAACAATCCAAGATTAGGGTTAGGGTTAGGGTTAGGGTTAGGGTTAGGATGAATGAACACTACAAGAACAATCCAAGATTAGGGTTAGGGTTAGGGTTAGGGTTAGGGTTAGGGTTAGGGTGAATGAACACCGCAAGAACAATCCAAGAATAGGGTTAGGGTTAGGGTTAGGGTTA
>NW_028113040.1:37500-40000 GCF_964234715.1 Podarcis melisellensis | reverse complement strand
GGGTTAGGGTTAGGGTTAGGGTTAGGGTTAGGGTTAGGGTTAGGGTTAGGGTTAGGGTTAGGGTTAGGGTTAGGGTTGGGTTAGGGTTAGGGTTAGGGTTAGGGTGAATGAACACCGCAAGAACAATCCAAGAATAGGGTTAGGGTTAGGGTTAGGGTTAGGGTTAGGGTTAGGGTTAGGGTTAGGGTTAGGGTTAGGGTTAGGGTTAGAGTGAATGAACACCGCAAGAACAATCCAAGAATAGGGTTAGGGTTAGGGTTAGGGTTAGGGTTAGGGTTAGGGTTAGGGTTAGGGTTAGAGTGAATGAACACCGCAAGAACAATCCAAGATTAGGGTTAGGGTTAGGGTTAGGGTTAGGGTTAGGGTTAGGATGAAAGAACACTACAAGAACAATCCAAGATTAGGGTTAGGGTTAGGGTTAGGGTTAGGGTTAGGGTTAGGGTTAGGGTTAGGGTTAGGGTTAGGGTTAGGGTTAGGGTTAGGGTTAGGGTTAGGCTGAA
This sequence comes from Podarcis melisellensis, assembly GCF_964234715.1. Lineage (NCBI taxonomy): Eukaryota > Metazoa > Chordata > Lepidosauria > Squamata > Lacertidae > Podarcis > Podarcis melisellensis. The sequence goes on along the minus strand of NW_028113040.1, from coordinate 39,500 downwards.
TGAACACCGCAAGAACAATCCAAGATTAGGGTTAGGGTTAGGGTTAGGGTTAGGGTTAGGGTTAGGGTTAGGGTTAGGGTTAGGGTTAGGGTTAGGGTTAGGGTTAGGGTTAGGGTTAGGGTTAGGGTTAGGATGAATGAACACCACAAGAACATTCCAAGATTAGGGTTACGGTTAGGGTTAGGGTTGGGGTTAGGGTTGGGGTTAGGGTTAGGGTTAGGGTTAGGGTTAGGGTTAGGGTTAGGGTTAGGGTTAGGGTTAGGGTTAGGGTTAGGTTTAGGATGAATGAACACCGCAAGAACAATCCAAGATTAGGGTTAGGGTTAGGGTTAGGGTTAGGGTTAGGGTTAGGGTTAGGGTTAGGGTTAGGGTTAGGGTTAGGGTTAGGGTTAGGATGAATGAACACTACAAGAACAATCCAAGATTAGGGTTAGGGTTAGGGTTAGGGTTAGGGTTAGGGTTAGGGTTAGGGTTAGGGTGAATGAACACCGCAAGAACAATCCAAGAATAGGGATAGGGTTAGGGTTAGGGTTAGGGTTAGGGTTAGGGTTAGGCTTAGGCTTAGGGTTAGGGTTAGGGTTAGGGTTAGGGTTAGGGTTAGGGTTGGGTTAGGGTTAGGGTTAGGGTTAGGGTTAGGGTGAATGAACAACGCAAGAACAATCCAAAATTAGGGTTAGGGTTAGGGTTAGGGTTAGGGTTAGGGTTAGGGTTAGGATGAATGAACACTACAAGAACAATCCAAGATTAGGGTTAGGGTTAGGGTTAGGGTTAGGGTTAGGGTGAATGAACACCGCAAGAACAATCCAAGAATAGGGTTAAGGTTAGGGTTAGGGTTAGGGTTAGGGTTAGGGTTAGGGTTAGGGTTAGGGTTAGAGTGAATGAACACCGGAAGAATAATCCAAGAATAGGGTTAGGGTTAGGGTTAGGGTTAGGGTTAGGGTTAGGGTTAGGGTTAGGGTTAGAGTTAGGGTTAGGGTTAGGTTTAGGATGAATGAACACCGCAAGAACAATCCAAGATTAGGGTTAGGGTTAGGGTTAGGGTTAGGGTTAGGGTTAGGGTTAGGGTTAGGGTTAGGGTTAGGGTTAGGGTTAGGGTTAGGGTTAGGCTTAGGCTTAGGGTTAGGATGAATGAACACCGCAAGAACAATCCAAGATAAGGGTTAGTGTTAGTGTTAGCGTTAGGGTTAGGGTTAGGGTTAGGGTTAGGGTTAGGGTTAGGGTTAGGGTTAGGGTTAGGGTTAGGGTTAGGATGAATGAACACCACAAGAACAATCCAAGATTAGGGTTAGGGTTAGGGTTAGGGTTGGGGTTAGGGTTGGGGTTAGGGTTAGGGTTAGGGTTAGGGTTAGGGTTAGGGTTAGGGTTAGAGTGAATGAACACCGCAAGAACAATCCAAGAATAGGGTTAGGGTTAGGGTTAGGGTTAGGGTTAGGGTTAGGGTTAGGGTTAGGGTTAGAGTGAATGAACACCGCAAGAACAATCCAAGATTAGGGTTAGGGTTAGGGTTAGGGTTAGGGTTAGGGTTAGGATGAAAGAACACTACAAGAACAATCCAAGATTAGGGTTAGGGTTAGGGTTAGGGTTAGGGTTAGGGTTAGGGTTAGGGTTAGGGTTAGGGTTAGGGTTAGGGTTAGGGTTAGGGTTAGGGTTAGGCTGAATGAACACCGCAAGAACAATCCAAGATTAGGGTTAGGGTTAGGGTTAGGGTTAGGGTTAGGGTTAGGGTTAGGGTTAGGGTTAGGGTTAGGGTTAGGGTTAGGGTTAGGGTTAGGGTTAGGATGAATGAACACCACAAGAACATTCCAAGATTAGGGTTACGGTTAGGGTTAGGGTTGGGGTTAGGGTTGGGGTTAGGGTTAGGGTTAGGGTTAGGGTTAGGGTTAGGGTTAGGGTTAGGGTTAGGGTTAGGGTTAGGGTTAGGTTTAGGATGAATGAACACCGCAAGAACAATCCAAGATTAGGGTTAGGGTTAGGGTTAGGGTTAGGGTTAGGGTTAGGGT
>NW_028113040.1:22500-25000 GCF_964234715.1 Podarcis melisellensis | reverse complement strand
GGTTAGGGTTAGGGTTAGGGTTAGAGCTAGGGTTAGGGTTTGGTTTAGGATGAATGAACACCGCAAGAACAATCCAAGATTAGGGTTAGGGTTAGGGTTAGGGTTAGGGTTAGGATGAATGAACACTACAAGAACAATCCAAGATTAGGGTTAGGGTTAGGGTTAGGGTTAGGGTTAGGGTTAGGGTTAGGGTTAGGGTTAGGGTTAGGGTTAGGGTTAGGGTTAGGGTTAGGATGAATGAACACCGCAAGAACAATCCAAGATAAGGGTTAGTGTTAGTGTTTGTGTTAGGGTTAGGGTTAGGGTTAGGGTTAGGGTTAGGGTTAGGGTTAGGGTTAGGGTTAGGGTTAGGTTTAGGATGAATGAACACCGCAAGAACAATCCAAGATTAGGGTTAGGGTTAGGGTTAGGGATAGGGTTAGGGTTAGGGTTAGGGTTAGGGTTAGGGTTAGGGTTAGGGTTAGGGTTAGGGTTAGGATGAATGAACACCACAAGAACAATCCAAGATTAGGGTTAGGGTTAGGGTTAGGGTTAGGGTTAGGGTTAGGGTTAGAGTTAGGGTGAATGAACACCGCAAGAACAATCCAAGAATAGGGTTAGGGTTAGGGTTAGGGTTAGGGTTAGGGTTAGGGTTAGGGTTAGGGTTAGGGTTAGGGTGAATGAACACCGCAAGAACAATCCAAGAATCGGGTTAGGGTTAGGGTTAGGGTTAGGGTTAGGGTTAGGGTTAGGGTTAGGGTTAGGGTTAGGATGAATGAAAACCACAAGAACAATCCAAGATTAGGGTTAGGGTTAGGGTTAGGGTTGGGGTTAGGGTTGGGGTTAGGGTTAGGGTTAGGGTTAGGGTTAGGGTTAGGGTTAGGGTTAGGGTTAGGGTTAGGGTTAGGATGAATGAACACTACAAGAACAATCCAAGATTAGGGTTAGGGTTAGGGTTAGGGTTAGGGTTAGGGTTAGGGTTAGGGTTAGGGTTGGGTTAGGGTTAGGGTTAGGGTTAGGGTGAATGAACACCGCAAGAACAATCCAAGAATAGGGTTAGGGTTAGGGTTAGGGTTAGGGTTAGGGTTAGGGTTAGGGTTAGGGTTAGGGTTAAGGTTAGGGTTAGGGTTAGGGTTAGGGTTAGGGTTAGGGTTAGGGTTAGGGTTAGGGTTAGGGTTAGGGTTAGGGTTAGGGTTAGAGTGAATGAACACCGGAAGAACAATCCAAGAATAGGGTTAGGGTTAGGGTTAGGGTTAGGGTTAGGGTTAGGGTTAGGGTTAGGGTTAGGGTTAGGGTTAGGGTTAGGTTTAGGATGAATGAACACCGCAAGAACAATCCAAGATTAGGGTTAGGGTTAGGGTTAGGGTTAGGGTTAGGGTTAGGGTTAGGGTTAGGGTTAGGATGAATGAACACTACAAGAACAATCCAAGATTAGGGTTAGGGTTAGGGTTAGGGTTAGGGTTAGGGTTAGGGTTAGGGTTAGGGTTAGGGTTAGGGTGAATGAACACCGCAAGAACAATCCAAGATTAGGGTTAGGGTTAGGGTTAGGGTTAGGGTTAGGGTTAGGGTTAGGGTTAGGGTTAGGATGAATGAACACCACAAGAACAATCCAAGATTAGGGTTAGGGTTAGGGTTAGGGTTAGGGTTAGGGTTAGGGTTAGGGTTAGGGTTAGGGTTAGGATGAATGAACACCGCAAGAACAATCCAAGATAAGGGTTAGTGTTAGTGTTAGTGTTAGTGTTAGGGTTAGGGTTAGGGTTAGGGTTAGGGTTAGATTTAGGGTTAGGGTTAGGGTTAGGGGTAGGGTTAGGGTTAGGGTTAGGGTTAGGGTTAGGGTTAGGGTTAGGGTTAGGGTTATGTTTAGGATGAATGAACACCGCAAGAACAATCCAAGATTAGAGTTAGGGTTAGGGTTAGGGTTAGGGTTAGGGTTAGGGTTAGGGTTAGGGTTAGGGTTAGGATGAATGAACACTACAAGAACAATCCAAGATTAGGGTTAGGGTTAGGGTTAGGGTTAGGGTTAGGGTTAGGGTTAGGGTTAGAGTGAATGAACACCGCAAGAATAATCCAAGAATAGGGTTAGGGTTAGGGTTAGGGTTAGGGTTAGGGTTAGGGTTAGGGTTAGGGTTAGGGTTAGGGTTAGGGTTAGGGTTAGGGTTAGGGTTAGGGTTAGGGTTAGGGTTAGGGTGAATGAACACCGCAAGAACAATCCAAGATTAGGGTTAGGGTTAGGGTTAGGGTTAGGGTTAGGGTTAGGGTTAGGGTTAGGGTTAGGGTTAGGGTTAGGGTTAGGGTTAGGATGAATGAACACTACAAGAACAATCCAAGATTAGGGTTAGGCTTAGGCTTAGGCTTAGGCTTAGGGTTAGGGTTAGGGTTAGGGTTAGGGTTAGGTTTAGGATGAATGAACACCGCAAGAACAATCCAAGATTAGGGTTAGGGTTAGGGTTAGGGATAGGGTTAGGGTTAGGGTTAGGGTTAGGGTTAGGGTTAGGGTTAGGGTTAGGGTTAGGGTTAGGAT
>NW_028113041.1:130000-132500 GCF_964234715.1 Podarcis melisellensis | reverse complement strand
TAGGGTTAGGGTTAGGTTTAGGATGAATGAACACCGCAAGAACAATCCAAGATTAGGGTTAGGGTTAGGGTTAGGGTTAGGGTTAGGGTTAGGGTTAGGGTTAGGGTTAGGGTTAGGGTTAGGGTTAGGGTTAGGGTGAATGAAAACCACAAGAACAATCCAAGATTAGGGTTAGGGTTAGGGTTAGGGTTAGGGTTAGGGTGAATGAACACCGCAAGAACAATCCAAGAATAGGGTTAGGGTTAGGGTTAGGGTTAGGCTTAGGGTTAGGGTTAGGATTAATGAACACCACAAGAACAATCCAAGATTAGGGTTAGGGTGAGGGTTAGGGTTAGGGTTAGGGTTAGGGTTAGGGTGAATGAACACCGCAAGAACAATCCAAGAATAGGGTTAGGGTTAGGGTTAGGGTTAGGATTAGGATTAGGGTTAGGGTTAGGGTTAGGGTTAGGGTTAGGGCTAGGGTGAATGAACACCGCAAGAACAATCCAAGAATAGGGTTAGGGTTAGGGTTAGGGTTAGGGTTAGGGTTAGGGTTAGGGTTAGGGTTAGGGTTAGGGTTAGGATGAATGAACACCGCAAGAACAATCCAAGATAAGGGTTAGTGTTAGTGTTAGTGTTAGTGTTTTAGGGTTAGGGTTAGGGTTAGGGTTAGGGTTAGGGTTAGGGTTAGGGTTAGGGTTAGGGTTAGGGTTAGGGTTAGGGTTAGGGTTAGGATGAATGAACACCGCAAGAACAATCCAAGATTAGGGTTAGGGTTAGGATTAGGGTTAGGGTTAGGGTTAGGGTTAGGGTTAGGGTTAGGGTTAGGGTTAGGGTTAGGGTTAGGATTAGGGTTAGGGTTAGGGTTAGGGTTAGGGTTAGGGTTAGGGTGAATGAACACCGCAAGAACAATCCAAGATTAGGGTTAGGGTTAGGGTTAGGGTTAGGGTTAGGATGAATGAACACCGCAAGAACAATCCAAGATTAGGGTTAGGGTTAGGGTTAGGGTTAGGGTTAGGGTTAGGGTTAGGGTTAGGGTTAGGGTTAGGGTTAGCGTTAGGGTTAGGGTTAGCGTTAGGGTTAGGGTTAGGGTTAGGGTGAATGAACACCGCAAGAACAATCCAAGAATAGGGTTAGGGTTAGGGTTAGGGTTAGGATTAGGGTTAGGGTTAGGGTTAGGGTTAGGGTTAGGGTTAGGGTGAATGAACACCGCAAGAACAATCCAAGAATAGGGTTAGGGTTAGGGTTAGGGTTAGGGTTAGGGTTAGGGTTAGGGTTAGGGTTAGGATGAATGAACACCACAAGAACAATCCAAGATTAGGGTTTGGGTTAGGGTTAGGGTTAGGGTTAGGGTTAGGGTTGGGGTTAAGGTTAGGGTTAGGGTTAGGGTTAGGGTTAGGGGTAGGGTTAGGGTTAGGGTTAGGGTTAGGATGAATGAACACCGCAAGAACAATCCAAGATAAGGGTTAGGGTTAGGGTTAGGGTTAGGGTTAGGGTTAGGGTTAGGGGTAGGGTTAGGGGTAGGGTTAGGGTTAGGATGAATGAACACCGCAAGAACAATCCAAGATAAGGGTTAGTGTTAGTGTTAGTGTTAGTGTTAGTGTTAGTGTTAGGGTTAGGGTTAGGGTTAGGGTTAGGGTTAGGGTTAGGGTTAGGGTTAGGGTTAGGGTTAGGGTTAGGGTTAGGGTTAGGGTTAGGGTTAGGATGAATGAACACTACAAGAACAATCCAAGATTAGGGTTAGGGTTAGGGTTAGGGTTAGGGTTAGGATTAGGGTTAGGGTTAGGGTTAGGGTTAGGGTTAGGGTTAGGGTTAGGGTTAGGGTTAGGGTTAGGGTGAATGAACACCGCAAGAACAATCCAAGATTAGGGTTAGGGTTAGGGTTAGGGTTAGGGTTAGGGTTAGGGTTAGGGTTAGGGTTAGGGTTAGGGTTAGGGTGAATGAAAACCACAAGAACAATCCAAGATTAGGGTTAGGGTTAGGGTTAGGGTTAGGGTTAGGGTTAGGGTGAATGAACACCGCAAGAACAATCCAAGAATAGGGTTAGGGTTAGGGTTAGGGTTAGGGTTAGGCTTAGGCTTAGGGTTAGGGTTAGGATTAATGAACACCACAAGAACAATCCAAGATTAGGGTTAGGGTGAGGGTTAGGGTTAGGGTTAGGGTTAGGGTTAGGGTGAATGAACACCGCAAGAACAATCCAAGAATAGGGTTAGGGTTAGGGTTAGGGTTAGGATTAGGATTAGGGTTAGGGTTAGGGTTAGGGTTAGGGTTAGGGTTAGGGCTAGGGTGAATGAACACCGCAAGAACAATCCAAGAATAGGGTTAGGGTTAGGGTTAGGGTTAGGGTTAGGGTTAGGGTTAGGGTTAGGGTTAGGGTTAGGGTTAGGATGAATGAACACCGCAAGAACAATCCAAGATAAGGGTTAGTGTTAGTGTTAGTGTTAGTGTTTTAGGGTTAGGGTTAGGGTTAGGGTTAGGGTTAGGGTTAGGGTTAGGGTTAGGGTTAGGATGAATGAACACC
>NW_028113041.1:115000-120000 GCF_964234715.1 Podarcis melisellensis | reverse complement strand
GGTTAGGGTTAGGGTTAGGGTTAGGGTTAGGGTTAGGGTTAGGGGTAGGGTTAGGGGTAGGGTTAGGGGTAGGGTTAGGGGTAGGGTTAGGGTTAGGATGAATGAACACCGCAAGAACAATCCAAGATAAGGGTTAGTGTTAGTGTTAGTGTTAGTGTTAGGGTTAGGGTTAGGGTTAGGGTTAGGGTTAGGGTTAGGGTTAGGGTTAGGGTTAGGGTTAGGGTTAGGATGAATGAACACCGCAAGAACAATCCAAGATTAGGGTTAGGGTTAGGGTTAGGGTAAGGGTTAGGGTTAGGGTTAGGGTTAGGGTTAGGGTTAGGGTTAGGGTTAGGGTTAGGGTTAGGATGAATGAACACTACAAGAACAATCCAAGATTAGTGTTAGGGTTAGGGTTAGGGTTAGGGTTAGGGTTAGGGTTAGGGTTAGGGTTAGGGTTAGGGTTAGGGTTAGGGTTAGGGTTAGGGTTAGGGTTAGGTTCAGGATGAATGAACACCGCAAGAATAATCCAAGATTAGGGTTAGGGTTAGGATTAGGGTTAGGGTTAGGGTTAGGGTTAGGGTTAGGGTTAGGGTTAGGGTGAATGAACACCGCAAGAACAATCCAAGATTAGGGTTAGGGTTAGGGTTAGGGTTAGGGTTAGGGTTAGGGTTAGGATGAATGAACACCGCAAGAACAATCCAAGATTAGGGTTAGGGTTAGGGTTAGGGTTAGGGTTAGGGTTAGGGTTAGCGTTAGCGTTAGGGTTAGGGTTAGGGTTAGGGTTAGGGTTAGGGTTAGGGTTAGGGTTAGGGTGAATGAACACCGCAAGAACAATCCAAGAATAGGGTTAGGGTTAGGGTTAGGGTTAGGGTTAGGGTTAGGATTAGGGTTAGGGTTAGGGTTAGGGTTAGGGTTAGGGTTAGGGTGAATGAACACCGCAAGAACAATCCAAGAATAGGGTTAGGGTTAGGGTTAGGGTTAGGGTTAGGGTTAGGATGAATGAACACCACAAGAACAATCCAAGATTAGGGTTTGGGTTAGGGTTAGGGTTAGGGTTAGGGTTAGGGTTGGGGTTAGGGTTAGGGTTAGGGTTAGGGTTAGGGTTAGGGTTAGGGTTAGGGTTAGGATGAATGAACACCACAAGAACAATCCAAGATTAGGGTTTGGGTTAGGGTTAGGGTTAGGGTTTGGGTTGGGGTTAGGGTTAGGGTTAGGGTTAGGGTTAGGGTTAGGGTTAGGGGTAGGGTTAGGGTTAGGGTTAGGGTTAGGATGAATGAACACCGCAAGAACAATCCAAGATAAGGGTTAGGGTTAGGGTTAGGGTTAGGGTTAGGGTTAGGGTTAGGGTTAGGGTTAGGGTTAGGGTTAGGGTTAGGGTTAGGGGTAGGGTTAGGGGTAGGGTTAGGGTTAGGATGAATGAACACCGCAAGAACAATCCAAGATAAGGGTTAGTGTTAGTGTTAGTGTTAGTGTTAGTGTTAGTGTTAGGGTTAGGGTTAGGGTTAGGGTTAGGGTTAGGATGAATGAACACCGCAAGAACAATCCAAGATTAGGGTTAGGGTTAGGGTTAGGGTAAGGGTTAGGGTTAGGGTTAGGGTTAGGGTTAGGGTTAGGGTTAGGGTGAATGAACACCGCAAGAACAATCCAAGAATAGGGTTAGGGTTAGGGTTAGGGTTAGGGTTAGGGTTAGGGTTAGGGTTAGGGTTAGGGTTAGGGATAGGGTTAGGGTTAGGGATAGGGTGAATGAACACCGCAAGAACAATCCAAGATTAGGGTTAGGGTTAGGGTTAGGGTTAGGGTTAGGGTTAGGGTTAGGGTTAGGGTTAGGATGAATGAACACCACAAGAATAATCCAAGATTAGGGTTAGGGTTAGGGTTAGGGTTAGGGTTAGGGTTAGGGTTAGGGTTAGGGTTAGGGTTAGGGTTAGGGTTAGGGTTAGGGTGAATGAACACCGCAAGAACAATCCAAGATTAGGGTTAGGGTTAAGGTTAGGGTTAGGGTTATGGTTAGGGTTAGGGTTAGGGTTAGGGTTAGGGTGAATGAACACCGCAAGAACAATCCAAGATTAGGGTTAGGGTTAGGGTTAGGGTTAGGGTTAGGGTTAGGGTTAGGGTTAGGGTTAGGGTTAGGGTTAGGGTGAATGAACAACGCAAGAACAATCCAAGATTAGGGTTAGGGTTAGGGTTAGGGTTAGGGTTAGGGTTAGGGTTAGGGTTAGGGTAAGGGTAAGGGTTAGGGTTAGGGTTAGGGTAAATGAACACCGCAAGAACAATCCAAGAATAGGGTTAGGGTTAGGGTTTGGGTTATGGTTAGGGTTAGGGTTAGGGTTAGGGTTAGGGTTAGGGTTAGGGTTAGGGTTAGGGTTAGGGTTAGGTTTAGGATGAATGAACACCACAAGAACAATCCAAGATTAGGGTTAGGGTTAGAGTTAGGGTTAGGGTTAGGGTTAGGGTTAGGGTGAGGGTTAGGGTTAGGGTTAGGGTTAGGGTTAGGGTTAGGATGAATGAACACCGCAAGAACAATCCAAGATTAGGGTTAGGGTTAGGGTTAGGGTTAGGGTTAGGGTTAGGGTTAGGGTTAGGGTTAGGGTTAGGGTGAATGAACACCGCAAGAACAATCCAAGAATAGGGTTAGGGTTAGGGTTAGGGTTAGGGTTAGGGTTAGGGTTAGGGTTAGGGTTAGGGTTAGGGTTAGGGATAGGGTTAGGGTTAGGGTTAGGGACAGGGTGAATGAACACCGCAAGAACAATCCAAGATTAGGGTTAGGGTTAGGGTTAGGGTTAGGGTTAGGGTTAGGGTTAGGGTTAGGGTTAGGGTTAGGGTTAGGGTTAGGGTTAGGATGAATGAACACCACAAGAATAATCCAAGATTAGGGTTAGGGTTAGGGTTAGGGTTAGGGTTAGGGTTAGGGTTAGGGTTAGGGTTAGGGTTAGGGTTAGGGTTAGGGTGAATGAACACCGCAAGAACAATCCAAGATTAGGGTTAGGGTTAGGGTTAGGGTTAGGGTTAGGGTTAGGGTTAGGGTTAGGGTTAGGGTGAATGAACACCGCAAGAACAATCCAAGATTAGGGTTAGGGTTAGGTTTAGGGTTAGGGTTAGGGTTAGGGTTAGGGTTAGGGTTAGGGTTAGGGTTAGGGTGAATGAACAACGCAAGAACAATCCAAGATTAGGGTTAGGGTTAGGGTTAGGGTTAGGGTTAGGGTTAGGGTTAGGGTTAGGGTAAGGGTAAGGGTTAGGGTTAGGGTTAGGGTAAATGAACACCGCAAGAACAATCCAAGAATAGGGTTAGGGTTAGGGTTTGGGTTATGGTTAGGGTTAGGGTTAGGGTTAGGGTTAGGGTTAGGGTTAGGGTTAGGGTTAGGATGAATGAACACCGCAAGAACAATCCAAGATTAGAGTTAGAGTTAGGGTTAGGGTTAGGGTTAGGGTTAGGGTTAGGGTTAGGGTTAGGTTTAGGATGAATGAACACCACAAGAACAATCCAAGATTAGGGTTAGGGTTAGAGTTAGGGTTAGGGTTAGGGTTAGGGTTAGGGTTAGGGTTAGGGTTAGGGTTAGGGTTAGGGTTAGGGTTAGGGTTAGGGTTAGGATGAATGAACACCGCAAGAACAATCCAAGATTAGGGTTAGGGTTAGGGTTAGGGTTAGGGTTAGGGTTAGGGTGAATGAACACCGCAAGAACAATCCAAGATTAGGGTTAGGGTTAGGGTTAGGGTTAGGGTTAGGGTTAGGGTTAGGGTTAGGGTTAGGGTTAGGGTTAGGGTTAGGGTTAGGGTTAGGGTTATGGTGAATGAACAACGCAAGAACAATCCAAGATTAGGGTTAGGGTTAGGGTTAGGGTTAGGGTTAGGGTTAGGGTTAGGGTTAGGGTAAGGGTAAGGGTTAGGGTTAGGGTTAGGGTAAATGAACACCGCAAGAACAATCCAAGAATAGGGTTAGGGTTAGGGTTTGGGTTATGGTTAGGGTTAGGGTTAGGGTTAGGGTTAGGGTTAGGGTTAGGGTTAGGGTTAGGGTTAGGGTTAGGTTTAGGATGAATGAACACCACAAGAACAATCCAAGATTAGGGTTAGGGTTAGAGTTAGGGTTAGGGTTAGGGTTAGGGTTAGGGTTAGGGTTAGGGTTAGGGTTAGGGTTAGGGTTAGGGTTAGGATGAATGAACACCGCAAGAACAATCCAAGATTAGGGTTAGGGTTAGGGTTAGGGTTAGGGTTAGGGTTAGGGTTAGGGTTAGGGTTAGGGTTAGGGTGAATGAACACCGCAAGAACAATCCAAGAATAGGGTTAGGGTTAGGGTTAGGGTTAGGGTTAGGGTTAGGGTTAGGGTTAGGGTTAGGGTTAGGGATAGGGTTAGGGTGAATGAACACCGCAAGAACAATCCAAGATTAGGGTTAGGGTTAGGGTTAGGGTTAGGGTTAGGGTTAGGGTTAGGGTTAGGGTGAATGAACACCGCAAGAACAATCCAAGATTAGGGTTAGGGTTAGGGTTAGGGTTAGGGTTAGGGTTAGGGTTAGGGTTAGGGTTAGGGTTAGGGTTAGGGTTAGGGTGAATGAACAACGCAAGAACAATCCAAGATTAGGGTTAGGGTTAGGGTTAGGGTTAGGGTTAGGGTTAGGGTTAGGGTTAGGGTAAGGGTAAGGGTTAGGGTTAGGGTTAGGGTAAATGAACACCGCAAGAACAATCCAAGAATAGGGTTAGGGTTAGGGTTTGGGTTATGGTTAGGGTTAGGGTTAGGGTTAGGGTTAGGGTTAGGGTTAGGGTTAGGGTTAGGGTTAGGATGAATGAACACCGCAAGAACAATCCAAGATTAGAGTTAGAGTTAGGGTTAGGGTTAGGGTTAGGGTTAGGGTTAGGGTTAGGGTTAGGGTTAGGGTTAGGTTTAGGATGAATGAACACCACAAGAACAATCCAAGATTAGGGTTAGGGTTAGAGTTAGGGTTAGGGTTAGGGTTAGGGTTAGGGTTAGGGTTAGGGTTAGGGTTAGGGTTAGGGTTAGGATGAATGAACACCGCAAGAACAATCCA